>NC_034409.1:17260385-17560385 GCF_002078875.1 Numida meleagris | reverse complement strand
GCCTCATCAGATGCTATGGGCCTTGAGCCAAACACCTTTCATAATTCCTCCATATTTGGATTTGTTTTCCTGCGTGATTATTTCTCAGCATTACTGTCACTTAGAGAACAAAAGAAAATCACGGGGACTTAGGTGGTTTTGTTGTCTTGTTGTTGTTTTTTAATAGAAAAACCCCACCCATGTCTACCTTCAATCTTAATTGGAAAGGTACAGTATGCTTGTTGAATGAGAGATAGTAGAGATTATACAGCCACTAACTTCCCAATCACTTATTGAGGCAGAATGTGTCCAAGGAACATTTTAGTGTCATAATAGGCATAGATGGAAAAAGCCTGAAAGGGATTGGTATGAAAGTGCAATCTATCTTGGGAAATATTCTAGCAATTAATTGGGTTTCTGTCCCAAGAAGCTTCTTCAGGGAAGGAAATTATTAATGATAAGCTTGTGTAACTGTTTTGGAGTTCTCTGCTGGAGACCACGGTTTCATAAATGCTTTGGAAGCTGAAGGAAATATAAATAAATGCAAATGCTACAAAACAAAACTGAATAGTTGATGTCCCACCTCTGAAAACAAATAGTTATTCAGTGTAACCATATGGCTGTAGAGTGAAATATGAACAACTTCGTGATTTTAGAAATTAAATTATTATGGAAATACTTTAATATATTCTTTCAGGTTAATATACATTATTAATCAAGAATTTAACATTTCCTCTAATTGTACATAATGCCTAATACTGTTTTTCGTAGTACAAGCCACTCCACATATCAACCAAAAGCAAGAATGCAACAGATTATTTTGAAGAGCAACTGATTTGTGTGTGTGTCTACTGAATGATGGAAAAAAAACAAACAACATTTTTTTACCAGTAGGTAACTGATGAATCTAAACACAGTAATTCGTGGAATACTCCCCTCAAAAAAAAGAAATTTCTAACTTTCACAAAACATTTCAGTTTTTTTTGTGTATACTGACTATGAACACTCCCACTGAAGTCACCTCAGTTGCTTATTATAATCTTTTTCCATAATCAAGCAGCTTTTGCTCATTCCAAGTAGGAGGGAATTAATGTGAGGTGAGCAGATTTTCATGGTAGGAAACATATGCAAGCAGACACCATTTTACAGTTCTTTGACTAATGTGGAGACATTTGCAGAAAATACCAGGAATGACTTTTAGTACTGTTATTTGTTGTGCATTGCACTTAATTTTTCTGTTGTGAACAACATACCTAAAGACTAGTATTATAGCAAATTTTTCACCATAGCTGATAACATTCCCTGCACGAGGATGGTAGGATGGGATTCTTAAAAAAAATCTTTGAATTTTCCAGAATTCTTTTCTATGTCTTTCTGAATATGTTCATCACACTGAAAAAAATAAATAAATAAAAATAAAAAGTAACTTTCCCATGTATCAATTTCCATAGTCGGATTAAGACAGAAATCTCCCCAGTTTTATTACAAGAACTGAAGTAGTGAAAAGTAAAGGACATGCCTTTATAGTAGTTAGATTTCATCAAGTTCTTATATCACATTCATCACTATGTACTTGAATATCTTCCAAAAGGGCATGGAAAGGACAAAGTCCTGACATTTAACTGCAGGAGTACCTATTTAGATGAGTTCTGTTGTTTCTTGTTGCTTGCACCCTTATGTACTAGCAAATGACTGCAAGTCTGGAATGGAAGTCAAACAGTGCAAAGGGATTGTACTGTAAATATTAAGCACGTTTGATCTCACCAACAATCTTGTGTGCATTCTGCCTCCAAATGTCAGGAGCAAGCATGATGCCTCTAGCTTAGCAATATTTTCTCCTCCTCTCTCAGAGCAGAATGTGGTTGAGAGTCTTGGTTCATAGAATCGTAGAATGGTATGGGTTGGAAGGGACCTTTAAGATCATCTAGTTCCAACCCCCCTGTTGTAGGCAGGGACACCTCCCTCTACACCAGATTGCTCAAAGCCCCATCCAGCCTGGTCTTGAACGCTTCCAAGAAGGGTACATTGACAGCCTCACTGGGCAACGTGTTCCAGTGTTTCACCACCCTCACAGTAAAGAATTTAACTCGTGATTATCAAGTTTGAAGGATTAAAATAAGCCTATGTTGTCACTGGGACTTCCAAGAGTCTTATAGGTCAAATCTAAGTTCAAAGTATCCTGGTAAACCTATTCAAATTATGCTTATTTTTTGGAAATATCATGGTAACATATTTTACTACCTTTGCGAGCATATATGTTTATAGTCAATGCAGACCTTGCGGAAAACAATGCAACCTGCATTTTCAACTCTGCCCAAATAGGATAATAAAAATAGTATTTCTGGCACAAATACAATTTTTATGTATCAATTGCAAAGATACAATAATATTCATTATGAGTGCAAAGCTCAAATGTTAATTGAAATTTTTTTCTGTTAAGAATTGATAACGGGTACCTAGATAGAAAATATTCAGATATTTTATTGAATATGTATACATTGACTCCTGCAATAAAAACAGGTTAGATCTCTAAAGCATATAAGATTGAATTCTATTCCTGGATGTTCCCACACAAATGGAATTAGGCAGATATCTTTAGAGAGAGAAATTGGCTTCCATTGTGCTATGCAGATAAATTAAACAGAAGAATAGTATGTCTTAGGAGAAAAGAATGTTTTAAAATTTTCACAGTAGAATTCTTAGCTTTGCATTTATTCTCAGTTGAAAAGCTTCAGTATAGCTCAATTGATGTAACAAAAAGCAGAATTGTGCTCCGCTTGGTTTTCTCCAAGAATGGGACACTTAGCAAAATAATACTGTAAGTGAACGGATAAAAGTGGGCTACTAACTCTACAAATTATCCTTTGCCATTGCCAAGTACTCTAAAAAGTTGGCACAAGCCTACCAGCAGGAAATATCCGTGTTTGCAATAGTTCCTGAAGAATGCTATCCAGTGCAGAACAAAGAGGAATGTGAATGTGTCATGAAGGGGTTTCAACCACAGAGGGCCAGATATAAGGCTATGGAGTTACAGTAGGAATACATTTGGCTCAGAGGATTTCAACTATGTGTTAGTGACTTCAGCTAGGAGAGCTGGGCATAAAAAGCATCTGATTGTTCTGGAAAGAGGAAATAAGAAGTGTCCCAGAAGACACTAGTGAGAAAAGCTTTTGCTCTTAGCAGCTTTGTCTTATTTGAACAAATTTCTCTTCAGGTTCCAAGTGTAAAAACTGCACACTATTAAATGGAAGTAGATTGAAATAGAACATGTTAGTTCTGCATTTGCTGCCCACTCATTTTTTCTCTTCTTTGAGACAACCAGCTTTCCCAGGATAGTGTACAATGTCAGTCAGTGCCATGAGAATTTCATTAGATGCACAGTAAAGGCCCAGTTTGCAAATGGAAAAATCAAAAGGCTGGCTAGGAGAAAAACAAAGTGAATAAATGACCAGAATATCTGAAGAGAGTGCAGTGGACATGGAAACAATCCAACTGAATCTTTGGAAAGCAAGAAGAAGATAAAAGTTCAGCAGGTATATGAATGTAAACAAGAAAGATTTGATTCAGAGGCAGCAGACAATAGAAATAAGTTGAGTAATTTAATGATAAATCTTTGTAGAAGTATTTTAATAATCTTTTCAAAAACATTTTTGTTCCCTACCCCTGCTGTCTCTTGCATTTGCAAACACTCAGAGGCTCTCTATTTCCTGCCCAGCACACTACTTTGACTCACACTGCTTTGTGATTCATTTCTTCCAAAAAAATCGTCTTTTTTCTACACTTTATTTTGTGTATTTTTGTCCTCTATGGAAGACTGTCAATCTTCTCCACTTTTTGTGTTCTCTTTTACAGAAGGAAGACAGCTATCACAAGCAAGGAGGAGTGGCTTTGATACACTCAAAATATCTCGGGGGCATTGGGAAAACCTTCCCCACCTTAGCAGCACAGGGGAAGTGCATCAAAAGCCAGTTCTCTGACTCTCCCCTGGTATTACTTTGCCTTTCTTTCTCTTTCAGGTTCTCAAAGGAATTGATGGTTCGGACGATCAACTTCCAACCAACTATATTCAGAGGAAAGAGGAAGCATATTAGAATATCTATATACAGTTATATTTTGTGATCTATGATGTTTCTATTTGTCTTCTCATCAGAATAGTTAGTGCTGAAAGATAACTCCTCGTCATGGTTTTATGATTTTTGATTATCAGTATTCCACATCATAACATCATGTAGTGCACTGGGAGTTAAAGAGTTAATGTTCCAGTTCTGTGGATCATGAATAGTTCCAGGTACTTGGTTCTCAGAAGAGAAGAAGAACTACATCTCCCAGAGGACTGTTTGCTGTTCTGTTACCTTTTTCTGTTCAGAAGGAAAGATAAAACTGTTTGCACATCATGAGACGTGCCCCTTTTCTCTCTCTCTTCCCCTCTCGCTTGGCCCGGCAGCGTCTCTCTCCCTAGCCATCTCATTGCCAGCCTTAGAGTAAGGCCTTCAGGTTTTTTGGACGCTCTCTCTCATTTGATTTATTAGTTTCAATTTTAATAATATTGTATTATATTGTGTTATCTTGTATTCTGATATCTTATTTAGTAAATTAGTTTGTTTCTTCTCAGACTGTTGCTGCTGTTTTGTTTTTAGGCCCATCTCCCTACCCTTTTTCCCTTTTCCCTTTCCCAGGGCATGGGTCCGTGGGTCCCCCCGACCCATTGGTCACAGAACAGGGCTGAACCTGCCCGTAAACCATTAACACTCCTTTTCCTTGCTCCTTAGCAATAACATCTGCAATTGGAAAGATTCAGGAATTCGAGGAAAATAGGACTATCCTGAGTTTTCTTGAAGTTTCTCAAGTGTCCACCATACATTTGCAGAGAACTGAGTCTGACAAGAAATTAAGACTGGAAGGAAAAAAAGCAAATATGGATATGAATATCAGTGTATATATGTGTATATGTTTTGATGCATTATTAACAATTAATAACCAAACCAGCTGGATCTTCACCAAGGACTTTCCATCCTACATTTGTTCTAGCTGGAAAAGAGAGTATATGAGATGCCATGAGAAGAATCCAAAAAACCTGAAATTGTTTCTGCTGAGTTTAGAATAACCTTTGCAAGACTTGTCTGTCATATCATTCTGATGGAAAATCATGAATAATTGAGCACATAAAAGGAGTGGAAAGAAAGTATATATTCCATATATATTTCCATATCTAATATGGAAAATTTAGGCCAGATGGCTCTTCTGAGTTTCCCCCACATTTAATGGGGTTCTCCACTTGAGCCTGATTTTGATGATTTAAGTGAATCAGAGCCTCTGTTCTTAAACCTCTCTATCAGGTGGAATTTCACCCCTTTATTTATGCCTTTCTCATGAGATTTTTTTAATTGATACTCAGAAATCACTCAGAACATAAGAAAGAGTTTTGATCAGCAGTCTTTGACATTAATCAAGTCAGAGTCAGTGAGGCATTGCTCGTTAACAAGGCTGATGTTTCACTGCTCCTGTAACACTCCATTCCTCTTTATGATCATTCAAAGAGCATGCAGAAGGTTCAGGTACTAAGGTGGTTTTGAAATGTAAAAAAATTACTGATGCAAGAATCAAAACAAAGTACTTTTTATTATTATTTCAGTCAGGAAAGCTGATTTTCATAAAATATAATAGCTATGGCTGACACAACTGATAAAGGAATAAATGGTATTATGTAAAACAGTTAAAAGGTGTAAGGACATTAGAAACAACATATCAAACAGTGTTTCAGCCCTGATTTTTTGTTTAGCTCTCCTGAGGAATTAGAATGAAGTTAATACTTTTAATACCCCTTTGCTGGTCATCAGGGGAGAGCAATCTCTATTATTCTACAAAGCTGAAAGTAAGAAGTGATGAATAGATAATAATATCTGTAATTTCATATAACCAAAATAGAAAATTTCACCACAATATTTCTGTATGAAGGCTTGTAATTTTTGTACCACTAAAGCAAATCTTCCATAGATGTTCACACGTATCGAGTTTTTCCTCCTATATTTTTAGGCTTGGGTAAATTATAAAAGAGAAAATTCAGTCACACATTTGCTATATGGATTTAAGTCCTGAGATTTTTCAATGTATTTGATATCTTATTCTTACTGCTGCAATATAGCTACTGCATCAGAGAAATATAGATTGATCGTAACTTTTGGCAACATGGGTTTTCAGTACTTTCTTTGTCAATTACTTTATCCAAGTTAGGTGTACTTAGTGCACAAACTGAATATAGTTTTAATCTCCAGCTAGCTGCGCACTTGCTTGAGGACTAATAAAGCTGCAAATTAGGTCAATCTTGGAGTGGCTACACCAAATAGAAGCCAGTTTGACCAATCTGACAATTTTAGGATCAAGGAAAGAGGCTATGATTCATCTTAACATGTTATGTTTCTAAAATTCTGGAATTAATACAATTTAAAGAATGAGTGACACAACTGAAACAAATCATATAGCTGTCAACGGTTTACGGGTGTTCGGCCCGGTTCCGTGACGAAGGGGACGGGGGATCCACGCGTCCATGCCCCGGGAAAAGGGAAAAGGGGAAAAGGGTAAGGAGATGGCCCTGAGAGCAAAGAACAGCGGCAACAATCTGAGGAGAAACAAACTAATTTACTAAATAAGATATCGGAATGCAAAACAACACACTATAATACAATATAATTACAATTTAAGCTGATAAATCCAATACAGAGAGAGAGAATGTCCCAAAATCAAGGTAGGCCTTACTCTACTACCGACGATAAGACGGCTGGAGAGCGAGGTGCTGCCAAGACGAGAGACGGCAGAGAAAGGGACGAGGTCTCGTGATCTGCGAGTTTTTATACTGCGAGCTTTTATCTTTTCCCTCCGGCTGGAAAATGGTAACAGAGGAGCAAAGTGTCGTGGGGACTGTAGTAGTCTTTCTCTTCTGAGAACTAGGTACATCCACTACATGATGTTATGATGTGGAATACCAATAACCGAAAATCACAAAACCATGACAATAGCACATCTCAAAGAATATTTATAAAGATCATTGTGTTTTATTAAAGATCATAAACAACCTTAAGCAGCTAAATTCAAAGGACTTGAGCAAAACCATGGAGTCTGACTATACAGCTAACAGGATCTGGGCAGAACTTAGTTGACTAGAGAGCTATTTAGGTCAAATCTACGTACTAGAGCTCTTTAGTATCTAATATACGTGCATAACCTGGAGTAGAGATGAGACAAGCTTGATCTTCCCACTCCACTTCTTACACTTTCCTACTCCACATCAGATGACATACGAGGATCAATATATTCAAAACCATGTCACTACAGTGACAAAGAGCCATGAACAGTATGAATGTTCTGTGGTTTCCTGCAAAGTGATTGCAAGAATGATACATATCTGTGCATTCTGAAACAGTAAAATTAGTAACATTTTACCACTGTAAATAGCTTGTATTTTATTGTTTGTCTAATGGTTAGAAGAATAATACTAATAGAGATTACAAGAGGATCATTATCAACATAGTTGGAAAAAAAATGCTGATCAAAACAACCAGCTCACAGCTATGTGCTTTCCAAGTCCTCCCAGATGTCCCAGAGTGTTTGACTTAGCTTTCGAATCTCTGGTTGAGCTGAAAGATGTACTAGAACTCATGTACCCATACAGCCTTCTATTATCTCTGCATCTGAGGAGTCTCAAGAATACAAATTAATCCTTTAAAAGTCAATTGTAACTTATATTCATTAAATCAGCTCAAGATTATTCTTCTTGGGATAATAGCGTTAAGACTATCTTAAACATTTTGCTAAACACTGCTTCTTTCCTTATGTCCTCCTTTTCTTTTTAAAATCTATTTAATTTAGTTATCTGCTCTCAGAGCTGCAAGAATAGACACATCTTAAACTTTTGATTTTTTGGAAGGAGTACAAAGTTCTGATGCATCTAAATGTGTGATATGCTATGATATATAAACATTATCTGATGCTCAAATGTCTTTTATCTTACTGGAAAGAATAAAATTAATGTAGATAAAAAGGCAAGGCAGAAGAGGTTGTGCAGCTTCTCTGGAAGGATATCCAGTTACAACCCATTCAAGAAAGTTCTTGCTAACATTTAGTATGTGCTCAGAGATTTTAATTTTCTAAAACAGTAGCAGAATACAAACACTGTACCTGTGAGTGTCAATGCCAGCAGAATGAGATCTGCAATGGAGACCGGTGTAAGAAAGCAGTGATAAAGACTCCTTTTTGCTGTTTCTTGTTTTTTTTTTTTTCCCTGGATAGTTTCTGGTGTCTGGAAGATCCTATTTTCTCAGTGATTTCTCTGCAGTGATGTTCCTTTAGAGGAACCTTTCTGACGGATGGTGAATACTAGAGCTTGTCCTGATACCTACTGCTTTTTGCAGTGTAGCACAAAGGCAACGTTTTAAACTTGAAGTATTGGATAGATGCTTTTACTGATACTGATGAGTACAGAAAGATTCTTTTATCCAAATGATTTCACTTAATTCAGTGAAACAGATTTTCAGTCACCTGTGAGTCTGATCTATATACTCTGAATGTGGTTATATTCTTAGAAATGCTGACAGTACACAAAATAACACCTAAGATTGGATTTGCATTGTCCAGTGCAAAAATCCCACAGCAGAAGACTAACAGATATGTTTAAATTTCTGATTCTGAAGCTCTTGCACAAAGGAAAAAACAAGTTCATATAGAATGCATATATAACTTGTTTACCCCTTCACTATTCAAAATGAAAAGTTCTCACCTACTGGTAGTGATACAACCATAACATACTTCCTAATAACTAATAGAAGAAGTAACAAATAGAATTAAAGACTTTTATTCTTTTTTCTTCTATTTTGATGCAGAACCCCCTATACTTGCACACAATACAATACTGCAATATCATGCTTTTGTTGTACCTAGCACAAAATGTGTACAAACAGTGCTCAGATCTTACCAGGTAAAGGAGACAGTAATATTCCACAGTGAAGAGCTGTTCAAATGGAGAGTTCATACATAATTCAAACAATAAGAAAAGAGGTGTCTAATTCTTAACAGGTTCAAAGTATTCTGGGAAAGGATTTTCTAGACCACTTCCTTGAAAGCAAAGTCTCATTTTCAACTAGTTCGGATGAAAAAATTTTCAATCTATAAATAAATAAATAAATAAACAAATAAATAAATAAATAAATAAATAGAAACTAATCAAGGAATAATGACAGGTCTCTAGGAAAAAGCAGTCACTTCAGCTGGCATATCTTTCATGCTTTGACAATTGATCTCAAAGGCAAACAGATTTCAGAAGAAAAAGCCTAAGTGTTTTAGTAAAATGTTTAAATAAGTCATATGCAATCATATCAAGCAGAAAAAGCTTGAGCCAAGCTACTGGTATGTTAGACGCAATTGATTTTTTCAAAATCTTCATTTATGTCTTCTCATCTAAGATGAATAATAAAAGTAGCTGATTGTGTTGTGCTTGAATCTTCTTACCTGACAGGTAAGCTCCTAGAAAACCTTATAATAGTGTTTACCACTGGCCCGCTCTGGGGTGGGAATATGTCTGCCATTGCTGAAGTCCACTGGGGACACGTGGGTTATGAACACATCTGTCACTGATGGTCTCAGCAAAGCTGGACATGCTGCTTTACCAGAATTCTGCAGTAACTGCAAATATGTCACAGGTGATGACTTCAGATAAGTAAACAAGATGATGGTGATACGATGTTGCAAGAAGACAATTCTGAGGGCAAATTGACAGGTAGCTGATGCACTGCAATTTGCACTACAGATCTCTAGAAGATAACACAAGAAGCTTCCTGTGATCTTTACTGATCAAGACAGCAACACAAAAATGATCATCTGAGAAATAATCATCTGTTGCTAGCAGAGGGCTATGAAGTCTGTTTTTTATCCAGAAATAAGCGATCTATGCCAGCTGATAATATGAAGTGAGATGTGATCCTGATAAAAACATCTGTTAAATGGTCTCTTTATCTTGCCTGAGGTTGGTGTTACTCAGATTTGCACTAAGAGCGTTTGTACAATGCTGCAACCAGTGTCCCTTTGTGCTCCATCACATCACTGTACCACAGATAGCTTTTATGCTACCTCTATGCTTTTATGAGAACTCTTAAGAAGAGTTTTGAGGATCTTGCATCCCAAGAGCTGCAAGGTCCTGAGACTTGCAGCACATTAGAGCATGAAGATGTAGTGAAATCATTGCTGCGGTGAAAGGGCAGGACTGGCCCCTTAGAGTTAAGTGATGAGAGATATTGATGAGAGCAGGGCAGAGTTTTTTCCATAGTTTTATTGGGTTTTGATGCATTTATGGATACTGTGAGGTCTGTTGTCCCATGTGGAGCCAGAAGTTGGACTCAATGATCCTTGTGGATCCCTTCCAGCTTGGTTTATTCTATGATTCTATTCTATGATTCTAAGATGGGAAGATAATAAAAAGATGAATGGGCTCAAAAGTTCTTACACAATGGCTTTTCTACACTGAAAAAAAATAGATGTGATGGGAAATTTTTTTTCATTCAGAGTGTGGTGATGCAATGAAACAAGTTGCCCAGAAAAGTAGATGTCACATCCTTGGAGGTGTTCAAAGCTGGGCTGGATGGGGCCCTGGGCAGCCTTACCTAGTGGTTGGCCGGATTACCATAGGTTGGAACTAGATGATCTGAGGTCCCTTCCAACTAAGCTGTCCCATGATTCTGTGATTTGCTTCCACTGAACCCTTGACTTCAGCCTAATTCTCGTTCTTTTGACTGCTGCTTTCTGATTTCTGCTTCCCAGGTTTAGTATGTCTTTGCCTGATGTTAACTTTCATTGCTCAGCTTCATTCTGAATGTGACTACAGTATCCTTTCACGCCTGTAGCACTTTCTGCTTAAAACTCCATAGAATGTGGCATCTTGGATATATATATATAATCCTTCCATCGTTCTATTGCAAGAACAGACTAGCCATAATGAACTTCCTTTTTTTTTTTTGTTTTTGTTTTTGTACCGTTGCTTGGGCATATAAATCACTCAGTTACAGTACATAGATACAATGTTTTATTTAAACATTATGGCACAAAATAGTTCAATTTCTAAACGTAAACTGTTAATTTATTTGGCAGCTTAAGTGTGTTGAGATCTGCCTTACTTTTGGCTGTCCTGCACTGAAACAAGGTATATAAAAACTATGGAAGCCAAGTTGATGTTGAAATTCAGAGAGGTTTTGGTGGGAGTTCTGTTTATACTTTAGTAATCTTCAACTTTCTTTATATATTTGAAGCAGATAGGAAAAATCATTGATGAAATTTACCTCCTTCTATAAATGCTTACAAACATTTAAAGAAACAAGTAATTAAAAAAAAAATTCCTTTTTCAGTAATGCCAAATCCATTTCTTTGTTGAATCCTGTAAAGGATTTACCACTCATGAGATAAAAGCATGAGAGTATTTTCCAATTAACTTTCCACAATATGCTTTAATTAGATAAAATAATGTAAGATGTTGATGTTGGCATAATCTATAGAAGCTGTATAAAGTTCCTTTATTTCTTCCTTAGTCTCTACAAATTTACATATTTCCTCATGGTGCAATAAATATTTTAAATGGAGTAGAAAGACATAACATAATTAAAAGTACTGTTGCACCATCTCCTTATAAATATTTTATAAGTTTTTACATTAAAATAATATGAGTCTGAACACAGCAAATTTGGTGGGTATTAGAAGCATCTGTTGAATACTCGGTAAAGAATAAATTCAATTTCATTGAACCATAATTTACAAATCATAATGCAAATCTTTGGATAATAAGACATATCATAGTATACTACATTGGTTTTTTATAACTCAAGGACATAAGGCTGTTTTATTTCATTCCGTGAATTATTTCAGAAGTCATATTGTAAGAAGATGGCACTTGAAATATTCTAGGCAAAAAAGTTTACATGAATAAGAAGTTATTAGTGTATAATTTAGGATGAGCATGTTTACATATTAAAAAAAAACCAACAACCTCTGATGATTATTTGTTAGCTGTTTCAATGGGTAACTTTGACACATTCTAGTTATATTCTAATGAGAGAGATAGTGAAATTTATGATGTATTGAACAAAAACACCTGACTGTTATAAAATCTAAAAGCAAAATAAAGCAGACTTAATAAGCCTAACTTTCAAATATTCTGAATCCCCATTTCCCACAGAACAGTGTCAGCATAGTTACACAACTAACTTATGCAGACATATTTGTGTGAGCATCTTTAATATAAAAAAAATCAAATAATGTATAATGTCAAATAATGAATGATGTCAAACTAATTATCCAGTTGCATAAATCAATGCATGGTTAAAAGCGTGACTAAGCAGATATAAAGAATATGTCCTGGACATGGGACTCTTATGTATTTTTTCTTCAGTTAAGTCAAGAAATGTATAAAATCAGAACAGCAAAGGTGTATTTTCTAGTGCCAAATCCATTTTGTCGTTTGTTTCAAATAAGCAGAAGAAAGAGTTTGTCACCAGTCCATATATATTAATTATTTCTTTTCACTTCCATAATTAGCAGGAATGCATCTGCAACATTGGAGGCCCTGTTTTCTTTCAGGTAACTTGTCTCTGGTCTGTAAATGAAGAGGAGGCTGCTGGAGGCATTGGGCACTGTTCTGGAAAATTATCTTTCAGTGTAAGTTCTTCTTCCAGATTGCATCTGTATCTGATGTATCTATATCTAAGACTGTAGAGCACACACTTCAATGTGCATTAAAATGATGTTTTAATATTCTATTCCAATAGAGATATAATGGTTGTTAATTTTTGACTGAAATAATAGACGAAAAATCCAAATAATTTTATGAAAAAGATGAAGGTGTCATATGTGTAGTTTTGATGCATAATGAAATCCAGTTTTGGTGAGGCCACACATGGAGTGCTGTATCCAATGGACATACTGAAAAGAGTCCAATGGAGAGCCACCAAGATGATCAAGTGATCAGGGCATCTCTCCTCTGAAGAGAGGCTGAGAGAGTTGGGACTGTTCAGCCTAGAGAAGAAGATGCTCGGAGGGACCTTATTAATGTCTATAAATACTTGAAGGGAGAATGCAAAGAGGATGGAGTCAGGCTCTTTTCAAGAGTGCTAGGACAAGAGGCAATGAGCACAAACTGGAACAGAAGGGATTTTTTTTGAACATCAGGAAGCAATTCTTTTCTGTATGGGTGATGAAGCACTGGAATAGATTGCCTAGAGAGGCTGTGGAGTCTCTTCTTTGGAGATCTTCAAAAGCTGTCTGGGCATGACCCTGAGCACCATTTTCCGGGTGTCTCTGCTTGGGCTCCAGAGTTCTCTTCCAGTCTCAGTTATTTTGTATTTCTGTGAAATTCTCTCAATCAAAGTGGCTAATCAAAAGTTCGACATGAGACAATCACGAAAAAAATATAATTGAAAGTAACTTTGGTATGGGTAAATGGATGAAACTGGTGAGTAGTAAAAGTCTCAAAGTAGGATATGATTGACATCATCATAATTTGGAATTCTGATATGCAAATTAATTTAGCCCATGTTAGTAATGGGACCAACGCGCATTTAGTTTTTAGTTTACAGAGGAAGTCTGATGTGCTTTACAACAAACTATATTGAAGGTTTTTTTCAGTGGCAGAGGAATTAATAATGTTTCTATGAGTCTTGCTAGTTTTTCATGGAGGGTATAAAAATTGTCAAATAAAGGTTTGCTTCTTCTTCTCAAAGATGTGTAGTAAAATGCAAAGCAAGATGTTATGTTTTTCTAAGGGTATACCAGGAAATGGGCTGATGACATTTCTGAGTAATGAGAGGTGTATAAACTTTTTAGTATTCCTTATGAAAGATTGATATATGAGATTGACTTGGACAAAGAAGATATTATTATTGTTATTTTAATTGCTGAGATATTTCGGAGTACCTTTGGGATACTTCTTGGATGCACTTAAGGTTGATTCTTTTATATTTTTATCTTCTATATCTGTAATTTTATTGTGGATGCACAATTTGTAAAGCTTATTAAAAATTTTTAAAAGTGTAATAACTACCCTGAAAATATCAAAATCCTCCATATTAAAAGGAAAAATTAGAAATGTCTTTTTGAAACTTTGTAATTGTTCAAAATTGAAATGTTCTCTTGAGCTTTTCAATATACTAATGCCCCTTCAGATAAGTGTTCTGAATTCTTCATTTACTTTTACACTCTTAATAAATCAAATATAAGTAATATTTATTTTTCATATAAGAACTTATTGCAATTCCATCCAGTTTGTCCTCTATGAATTTCTTCCTTCTGACTGAAATAACAAGAAACTTTTTGTAATTTAAGAAATCGTGTGCATTCTTGTGTATAAAGATGCATTTACACATAATCACTATTTTAATAGTTTAAAGGAAGTCCATAACAAATATTATCAAGCATTATAAGCTACTGAAGATAAAATATTTTGTATTTTGGCCTCCAAAACTGAGGATCTAATAGTTAAACAAAGGAGAAAAGGACATAAATCATTTAATTCTAGTAGAGTTGAACTGAAGGAATCATTACTTCTGCTATCCCATACCTGGTAATTAGATGGCATCAGGTTTCCCTAATTGATCAGTTACAGCACAATTTGGAAAGATCAGTCCTTGAGGGGAGTCCAGGTGTGGCATGCTGTTGCCATGCATGTACAAGACAAAGAAGGACTGAAAGAAACAGGAAGCATAAAACAGAAGCATCAGCCTTCCTTTTATCATTGATGAAATTACTCAAATTATTTTTATGCAAGAATATGTCTTATGCTATATTTTTTTTCACCCTAAGAACATAATGACTCTGCTGAATTTGTCACACATTGCTACTTTTCTAGCTTCTCTATATTCTGTGCTGTTTGTCTCTTTATCCATTTCAGAACTATGTGAATAAGCAGGGTTTCTATTTAAAAATGTAAACACATCCTTGTGCTGCAAATGGTCTGTAGCTTAAACTTGATGTGCTAAAGGAAACTCAGAATTTCATTCCAGAGGGAGGTCACTTGATACTGCTGCTTGAAACTCTTCAACTGATAAATCTCTCATTAAATTAGACACCTCCACAGTTGGGAGAATTGCCTTTTATGAGCCTACTGTGAGTTTTTAAGTATAAGTGCAAGGAACAACTAGCTGTTAAAAATGATTCTGTAAAACATTACTAAACTCTGGAACAAGGGTAATGATTTCAGACACTAAGGGAAAAAGTTAACTGCCTTATCTGAAGTAGATTTTAGTTAGCAGCTACTTGCTACATAACAGTATTTCATAAGACGTTTGATAAATATTTTACTGAGTATTCGGTTCCTAGAGTAGATGAAACATAAATAAAGTCATCAATTCAAATAAATATGTTTTTCCTCTTAGTATACGATAGTGAATACTGGATCATTTTATTCATACTAATATCATCAAAATAAAATATAAGGTGAAATAAAGTGAAAGAATATTCTTAACTCTTTTAATTATAGTATTTGGAGAACAGCAAATATGTTCTACCCATCACCTCTCTGACATATCAAATTTAGGGGTTTTTTTTGGCCAAAAAATCCCTAAGAATTCCCATATGGAAACAAAATAAATGGACCAATAATTCAGTATTTAATTGAAATTCAAGAATGATTTTTCATTTAATTAAGTTCAATTAAAACAATCTTACTGAGTCTTCTTTATTTTATGTATCTTTCGTTCCTCACACAAATATACATTCTTCCAAAATCTTAAATACAGACAGTTGTGGTCTATATAGTAGGCCACACACACAGTTATGGCCTATATTACTCGGACACATCTGTAAAATGTATACCAAGCCTTATGATAAATATTCAGAACTTCAAGCCACCTGAAAATCCTGTAGAGTGTTGCCTACAACTTATGACATTGCTTAACATTGTCAATAGCCATTAATAGCCTAATATAATGCTCTAAAAGTACAGCATTTCCATTTCCATTGAGTCCTTATCTCCTTATGGAGCAACAATGTCTCATTTTTACTACTGCATAGAAAAAAACAAAGCATAGAAGCACCAAGAAAATAAGGAAAATATGTGCAGAGTGAGGTTTAATAAGATCCTAAATAAGGATTGAAATTGAAACACTCACGGTTAATGAGTGCTGTCTTAGTAAGTATTCTTCTAGACCACCTAACTGAAGGTATATGTTTTCCTAAATATCTGAAGCCTCTGATACAGCTTCTCTGATTCATCGACCGATGCTGCAACATCATCTTTTTCGTAGAATTATACAATCATAGAATTATAGAATGGCTTGTTTTGGAAGGGACCTCAAAGATCATCTAGTTCCAAACCCCACTGCCATTGGCAGGGTTGCCAGCCACTAGATCAGGCTTCCCAGGGTCCCATTCAATCTAGCCTTGAAGGTCTGCCTGGAGCCTTCTCCAGGCTGAACAAGCCCAGTTCTCTCAGTCTGTCTTTGTAGAAGTACTGCAGCCCTCTGATAATCTTCCTGGCCCTCCTCTGAACCCATTTCAACAGCTGCAGTTTCTTACAATTCTAAGCACTAAGAAGTATTATTTAAATAATTTAATACTTATTACTTTGAAATGCCAATTATACAAATAAAATTACATGCTTCTGTATCAGAACATGTAGACTTTTATACTTCACTCATACCCTATTTTTCAAGGCACTCACTACTTTCGAAAAGCTTTAAGTTATTATTTATGTTGGTACTTTAGGTTTTAATTCTACATGGGGTTTGATCAACCTTGAATATTGCACAGTACTGCCAGTTTACTATGATTAATATGGGAACTGTGGGATTTTGTCAAAGTTGCCATGGATCTTAAGTTACCCAAAATGTATGAAAATAGCAAAAGAGCAATTAACCTTTCAGAACAGAATTGTTTGTATTAAAAAAAAAAAAAAGCCTAAACTAGGGCAGTAACTGTCTAATAGGGACAGGATTACATCAATATGTTCTTTTGACTACCTGAGCACTGAATACCACTTTGTAGACATAAACTTTTTGCTAGCAGTTCCAGAGATGAAATATAATTCCAGCATTTAGTAGGTACATCCCTGAACCTGACTCTAATGTACTAATGCTAATGTACCAGAGAGAAGACAAAAAGATTTCAATTTGGCTGAAAAATTAAGTGAACTTGGAATCCACTTTTTTTTCCTATCCATTGAACATTTTCTTCCTGTAGTGCCTACAGATGTATTTTCTCTCTCTCTCTCTCTCTTTTTTTTTTTGTCATCTCAATAAACATTACAAGTTGGCTGTCAAAGGAGTTGAGGTATACCAGACAATCAGCTCTATCTGCTTCACACACAGCATATGAATTTTTAAGCCAGAAAAAAAAACCACAGCTCCAGTAATTAGAAAAATATGGCCTCCGATAGGAGGGTAGGGTATTTTTTACATATAAAAGACTTGGCAGTGAGGGGTTGGGTTTGTTTACCTAGTAGGTGCATAGAGATTGCCAAAAGTAACTGGGACAATCCACCCTGTGATAATATAGACATGGAGGTGGAATTAAGGATACATTTACAGACTTACTGACTACATCTCCTCATTTCTCATTTTGCATATTTAATTGGACAAATTAAATGTTAGGAGCACTGGTTTGCATACACTGTATATCTGATTTCATAAAAATAGAAATTACCCAGAACAAGAACAATTCACTAGTGATAAAAATTCCATTCTATTCTGTGGTCATTCTACTTGTCTAAAATTTTAAAATCAGTGCCTCAGTTCATTTTTTGCATTTACTAGCAATTGTTTCTGTTGAAAACATTTTGAAACATTTCCCAGTTTCGTGTCATGCTTGTCTTGGTCTCTTCAAAAATTATAATGTCATCATAAATATTCAAAGGCTCTATACACCATTGCATGACTTGTTAATTAAACCTTGATATTTCTCAGGTGCTGATGAAATTTCAAGCATCAATCTTCTATAACACTGTGGTTTTGCATGTGTTGCAAATAGCTTGCTCATTTTATATTCAGCCTTAAGCTCAACCAAGTATTTAGAAAGGATGTGAAGACTCTACAGAGTTCTCACTTGAATGCTGTACACAGTTGAAAATCTGAAGGCCCTGAGTAAGCAAAACTCATGCATAGTCATAGAAGACAGTGAAAAGTTTAGTATTACAATACTCTTCCCTCCCTGCAAACTGTGGTAGTACGTACTTGCTATTTTGTGTAGGTTTTTTTGCATGTTTTAGCCTGAAACTATCAAAATAATGCTTTTGCAGAGTGCAGACAAGTCCCTGTTAGTATTACTTTTCTTTGCATTCAGATTTTAAGTTCCTCAGAGAAAAGAAATTCCTCTCAGCAAAGCATCTTTAATGCAACTGCAAAAAAAAACCACTTCTGCTTTATTAATCCCCTTAGTAGATTTAAAAAAAAAATTACACTAATTTGTGCATTTAAATTTATATATGTATTTGACCACTAGGTTGAAAATGAGTAACAGAGGAAAAGATTAGCTCTGGGATTCAGCACTCATTAGTTCCCACTAAATAGCTCTGAAGCCAAGTCTAACTTACTAAAACATCTCATGCTAAGAGATCCACTAGTAAACATAACCAGAATTGGAAATACACTGGTTGCAGTACCTTTGTAATGCTCTATCTTGTAATGATTGACTTATTTTCTTGTCTAGACAGGGCATGCAACCTCTGCAACCTTTTCTGTGAAAGGAGAATTTAATACAAACTCTGTAGATATATTTCTGAACTTCTAAATAATAGGTTTTCTATCCTCACAGAATAGAAAATTCACTCATTATGTTTGTGTACACATATAAATACATATCACAGCCACTATTTCACATACAAACACACACAACCACATGCTAGTTTGCCTTGTTCATCACTATTACATTTTAAAGAACTATAGGTTACTTGAGTTTCAAATTCAATGTTACATGAGGATTGGTGCATTTAAAATGTACACAGCATATAAATCAAGAATCTGGGGAGGTCCGATGACCTAGAATAATATTATAGAAAATAAAAATAATACTATAAAGAAATATTATGAGATCATCACTTTATTCTTTTGTACGCATTAGAAGACTGCCTCCAAAAGGCACTTTCTTAGATACACGTCCTACAATTGCAATAAAATGGAGCTTAATTTTCTGTAAGGCTGTTCATTCAAACTATGTCTCAAAGCACTTTATGGGGGTGCAATAGCAGAGGGAGTGAAAAATTAAAATTTGGTTTTACAATGAAGTGACTGCAAAACAGTTCTGTGGTGATTTGTGTTTCCTGTGTCTCACTGATCTCATAACAAATCTGCTTATGTTAGCTTAGTTTATGAATAACATATTGATTTATTTCCTAACTACGGTGCTGCAGACTCCATCTAGACCCTGTGAATCAAATCAAGCTGAGTTATTTTCTGCTTATGCATTTTCAAGACTAATAAAAGATTCTAAGAAAGGGAAAAAATCATGTTCACAGTGCAACTTAATCCCTCCATACCTATTCTCTAATTAACAAAGATGAGAAGAACTGTCTGCAGCATAAAGCTAAATCTAGTTTCACTGGTCTCTTTTTCCCCAATGAACACTTTCATCTTGATTTAGCCTTTAAAGTCTCCAAAGACAAGATTTCTCACTTGCTATTAGCTCCTCCAAACACGCAGGCATATATTTTCTTTGGATATTAGTTGTTTTTTAACATTACTAAGTACTTCTTAGGAATTAAAATCTCCTAGAATGTCAGTTTAGCAGAAATTATGCTCACTGAGAAATATTAATTAAACTATTTTACCAAATCCATAAGTCTAGCAGGTGTTTTGTAAGCGATACATCAAGACAAGACCTTGTGTCAAAAACTTGCAAAACAGTCAGGGTAGGCAATGAAATAGAGGTGACAGAAGTAACAGATAGAGAAGAACTCTGCTCTTCTCAGATCACAATCACAGAATCTAAATGTGTGGTGATTCACCTGTTTTGGTTGTTGTATAGACATCATCCTATGGGCATGCAATGTGGCAGGTGTTATTCTACAGTGATCTGAAACACATGAACACACGTATACCTCACAGATAGATTTTGGCAAGGGATTCCATGGACAGCACAGAAAAAGATGTAGGTATGGTAGTGACAAAAACAGGAAGACCCCCAAGCTATTAGCATCAACTGTAGTCAAATATGACAGCAGCTTGTCTTATCATGAGCAGAACTTAGGAATGCATAATTGTTACAAAAGCAAGATGTCAACATTGCGTCAATTATGCGAAGTCCAACCAATTCCCAACATTAACTGGTTATTTTGGTACTAACACACAGTGAGAACTGTTTAAATAATTTTATCTCTATCAAGGATAATATGTATAATTTTGGAAAATTGGAATCTTCTGTCTGTGTTATTAAATATTAAATGGAAATTGAATCTTTATTTTAGTTTTGTGATCAAGAATAGTCTTCAGAGTATAGTTTTTGTTTTTGTTTTGTTTTGTCCATAATGTATATATAAATAATAATTAAGATTCTAAATGTGGTGTCATGAATTGCAATTGCTAGTATACTTTAATTTACATCTAGAAAAATAAAGTACATAAAACACACTGCAGCAACTTAAAATGTCTATTCTCTGATTAGACAGTAGAAACATTCAAAAATGTTAACCTATCCCAAATCAACACATTCAAGATCCCAGTGTCTTGCCAGCTCCCTAGTCTTGATCTAGCATCTTTATCAACAGACCATAGTTTTTATCAAGCAGATGATAATCCAAGCAGCTGTTAGAAGGGATTAATTATTTTCTCACTGAGAAAGTATGATCTGAGATGGAATTTCACTGAAGTCCATACAGTTTCATTGTCGTGAAGCCTTCTGGAGAAAATCAGGCGTGAAATGCAGAAATACGCAGGCTTTGCCTGAATCTCTTCTGTCTAGAAAACACATGGCCGTCTGCTTGTTTTTTTTAGTTAGTTTCAGCTTTTTTTGCTGTCTGAAACCTGCCCTGTGTATATCATATGCAACAATTTCTAGGAAGAAGTAGTATTGGAGTAAATAATATTCTGTAGTAATTCACATTATCAACATATGCCAATGAAATGAAAGAATATAATCTAGTTTCCTGCTTTTGATATCACTCATAAAATTGCTTTCAGTAGTGTAAATAACAATGTTAGAAGGAATTTAAGAATTACTATAGAAGGATCTGCAGGACAAGATCTTCTCATCAAATGCAACTAAGAAGAATGAATTGGCACTCAAATAAAATGGTTTCAGGTTCCGGACACAGACTGTGCTTATTTTGCTCAAATCAGACTGTGGAATATTAAAGTGGATTTTACATTGCTTTATTGTTTTTAAGTTTTGAGACAGTTCTATTCTGTTTTTTTTGTTGTTGTTGTGTTTCGTTTTGGTTTGGTTTTTTTTGTTGTTTTTCTAGTTTAGTTGCTTGAGTAATGCATAATTATTATGGAGGTTTAAGTATTCTGTTTGCTTTGCTACTGTGCATCATTAGCATACAAATAGTTCTAAGATCATTGAATGTAACATGAATAAATCTTTATCACTTAGGGATTATGCTGTGAAAAAATTTATTTTACTTTTTATGTTGGACAGCATTTGGACATGCTGAATATGAATGTCATCACGACTTTCTGAAGTATTCATGTAGGTTGCTGCAATATTACTGACTTCTGAAATTAACTTGCCTTGTTATGACTGGAGGTCTGGGAGTCATATATTCAGCTTTCCTTAAATAAGACTTCTCCTTGAATGCTGTTTTGTGGGTTTTTCTTTATTATTATTATTTTTTTCCCTGTGCTTTTTGCTTCTGTAACTAGTCTAAGAAGCGAATGTGTCACTGTATTTTAATATCAAATTGGATTTCATAAGTAAATATATTATCGAGGAGAAAATTTATACCATCATCACCTCACTGAAGACGATAATTTAGTATGTAGCAAAACTCAAAAAGGAAGCTGATATGATACTCAGCTGAAAAGTTGGACTTGGCTTTCAGCTGGACTCTCAGTATTATTTCTGAGTATTTTATTCCTCTAGAATAAGGATCTCTGAGAGGTGAAGCATTATAGAACCTTTTTCCACTGAGTTCAGTTGCACATCTCCTTGTTTTCTTTTCCTCTAACTTCACAAATTTTCCTGATTTTCTTATATCAGTTTCAGAAAAATTCCGATGTGTAAGATGATACAATTTCCTTAGGTGGAAGATCTGATTAGAGTTTTCTGCAGTTTGAGGAGGGAGGATAATTAACAAGATCTCTAAGTAGACTATCTGTTTGGAGTGAGGAGCACTTCTTCTGGTGAACAATCTCAATGCAGCAGAAGACAATCTAGAGTTAAGACATCTTTGTTTTGTGAGATATATGAGAGAGAAAACCTTACTTTTATGTTGGTAGTAATGGAGTCACCTGTATAAGAAATTGTACTGAATTAGATTACTTTTGAGTAGTATCTGGGAACACTAATTCTTATATTCTTCTTGCTAATCATATGATGGGGGATGTGGATACTACATATTTTTTATCTGATATTTACCAGATATCTTGCTGGATCTCATGCAAAACCACCTAGAACTGAAGAAAAGTTTTTCAATATTTCCAGAACACACTGGGTCAGATTCCTAAAATGGATCAATCATCTGGGAAATTAAGTTAGGACTTCTTATAGAATCATAGAATCCATAGAGTTGGAAGGAACCTTTAAAAGTCACTTAGTCCAACTCCCCTGCAGTGAACAGGGACACATTCAGCTAGATGAGGCTGCTCAGAGCCCGGTCCAGCCTGACTTTGAATGTTTCCAGGAATAAGGCATCCACCATATCTATGGGCAACCTGTTCCAGTGCCTCACCACCCTCACTGTAAAATATTTTCTCCTTATATCTAACCTAAATCTATCCTCTTTGTGCTTGAAGCCATTTCCCCTCGTTCTATCAGCATAAACCCTGCTGAAGAGTTTGTCCCCTTCTTTCCTGTAGCTCCCCTTTACATACTGAAAGGCCTCTATCAGGTCACCTCACAGCCTTCTCCTCTCCAGGCTGAATAGCCCCAGGTCTCTCAGCCTGTCCTCGCAGGGGAGGTGTTCCAACCCTTGAATCATTTTTGTGGCCCTCCTCTGGACACACCCCAACAGATCTATGTATCTCCCGTACTGAGGACTCCACATCTGGATGCAGTACTCTAGGTGAGGCCTCACCAAAATAGAGGGGCAGGATCACCTCCCCTGCCCTGCTGGCAATGTTTCTTTTGATGCAGCTCAGGACACAGCTGGCTTTCTGGGCTGACAAGGGTACAGTGCTGGCTCATGTCCAGCTTCCCACCCACCAGTACCCTCAAGTCTTTTTCAGCAAGGCTGCACTAGATCTTTTCATCCCCCAGCTTGTACTGGTAGTGAATATTGCCACGACCCAGGTGTAATACCTTGCATTTTGATTTGTTGAACCTCATGAGGTTCATCTGGACCCACTGCTCAAGCCTGTCTAGGTCCCTCTGGATGGCACCCCATCCTTCAGGTGTGTCAACCGCACCCCACAGCTTGGTTTCATCAGCAAACTTGCTTAGGGTGCACTCAACCCCACTGTCATTGTCATTGATGAAGATATTAAAGAGTATTGGTCCCAGCACTGACCCACTCATCACCGATCTCCATCCTGACATTGAGCCATTGACCACCATTCTCTGGATTAGATCCTGCCGCCAGTTCTTCATCCCTTCAGCAGGCCACTCATCAAATCCATATATTTCCAATTTGGAGAGAAGGATGTTGAGGGATACCATGTCAAAGACCTTACTAAAATCCAGATAGATGACATCAGTGGCTCTTCCAGTGTCCACTGATGCAGTTACATCATCATAAAAGGCCACTAGATTGGTCAAGCAGGATTTTTATAATTGCTAATTACCTGATTCTAAACTGAATCACAGCCAAATTGAAATACGGGCAAAATAGGAACTGAATGAAAATTTTCTCATTTTTTTCTTACATTTACTGCTAGATCCTCACTAATGCTCACATTTGCTAGGTTTAGTATTTTACGGTACTGTTTTTATGATTTATGTTTGGTATATGAAAAACCTAAATATTACATATATTTTGACTTCAATCATAAAAAAATACTGATTTTACATATACATTTTTCAATAATACTCTTTTGGGATGATTTTATTACATACTGCTCTTTTTTCACTGGTTTTGTCACCAAAGTTTTCTGTTGTGTTCTGCAAAGTGTTCAAAAACCATGAACTAAGTTCTTATCCTTCTAAGTACTAGAAAAAAAATTACACTTAAACTGAAAAAGAACCCAAATATCAAGAGAATATTTAAAATATTTTCACTAACTTGGTATTTACTCAATCACATTTCTCTCCTGCATTTTCTTCACAACTTTTTCCCATTCATATATATCTCTTTAAGAAAAGTAGATGTTATTAAATGATTAAAAGTGAAGGCAGATTAGAGGGACGCGCTGCAGTTTGTGATTTTAAACACTGCCCCATGCAATTTATACAGCATTCAGTCCTTCCATTTCCTTAGATAACCATGTACAAGTTGATCGAAAGTAACCACTAACATTCTCAGCTGCTAAAAAATTATGATACACAAAACAACATTTTTTCTCATGGAACTGTAATATAGCCTTACTCACCTACCATTATCTGTAGTGTAACTAGGCTTCTTCCCGAGTTCTTATGTTCTGCATTGCTAATGGAACAAAGGTAGAAATGAAATTGATGTCCAAAAATAGTAGAGAGAGGTACTACATATAGATTAGGACTGAGATGTAGATTGATTTACGATGACAAACGTACTACAAAACCAAAAACAAACAGATGTCTGACTTTATTATCTTTTGTAAAAAAAAAACATAAAAATGCTTCTGTTAGAATAGTTGGAAAATACCATCATAACTAGTTGGAAAGGTCACACAACATGCCATGAAATAAAATGAAATCAGTCACAATAAATACTAACAAAGATCTTTTTGGAAAACTCATCTGGAAATAAATCAAGATTTTGAGAGTAATTATCACCCTGCTTACTGACTCAAGTCACAACTAAAACTAACTTGTGTTTCACTACAGGAAAACAGCACTCACAGCCTTTATTTTAAAAGAAGAAATATGCACAGAAAAAAAAACAGGGGAGTTAAAGATGTTGCCGTAAAAGTCAGCCCATTGGTTTGTCTTAATCCAATGTTATTTGGACTACCACATTATCTTCTTTGCCTATAACATGCCCATTATGTTTCTGACAGTTGCAATCATGGCAAGCTTTGGATTTCTTCTCCACCAGGGCCTGTATATGCTCCAAGTATTTTTTTCAGCATTGCCACAGAAGAGAAAGTTACACTTTATATGTCAGGTTTTTACATTAGCTTATCTTTTATTTAAAGCAAACATGTAATTGTGTTAAAATGACCTTAGTTAGGTCCATGAGAGATTTTTAATTTACTTCAAAATGAGCAAGACTGCATCCAGAATGTTTAATCACTCCTGTGGTGAGTCAGACCAGCAGTACTTTTGTCTCGACCTGCAGTCAGTGGCAGCCAGCAAAGGAAATGGGTCTAAGAATAATGCAATATAGTATGTTGTCCCTGTGGCATGCCCTCCCAGATTCCAACAGCCAGAGTCCTGAAGTGCACTGAAGGTTGCACTTGGACTACTTTTTTAAGAGTCCCTTCGGGATTGAATATCTGTGAGTTTTGGGCATGGAGCAGGCTGCCCAGGGCAGTGGGCACAGCCCCAAGCCACTGCAGCTGGGACACTGCTCTCAGACACAGGGTTTGAGTTTGGGTGGTCCTTTTGTGGAGCCAGGGGTTGGACTTGATGATCCTTGTGAGTCCTTTCCAACTTGGGATATTCTGTGACTGTGACTCTGTGAATTTATTAAACTTTTGCAGTTTATAGTCAGTGTTGAACTTCACAAATTTTTCAGCAGGGATCTTACAACTGAATTACATGTTGGGAGAAAATATCTTGCATTTTGTTCATTTTTTAATTGCAGTCTGTTTATTTCAGTGTGTGGACTCCTTAACACGACCTATGTACAACTTTGAATAAGCTTTTCTATTAGAGTGAGAATATTACAGATATGTATAATCAATGTACAGTCATTGTCCACACTGCATACTCATAGCCTTTTAATCCGTTATTTAGTCATTTTCCATGTGCCACAAAACTGCTCAGCTTCTGAAAGAACTTCAGGTAGCAGATGCCCTTAAAAGCTTTTTAGTATCTTATAACAAGTACTTTAACAATCCATTCATCTGTCTGCATGATCCCTCACTGCACAGAACTCAAGAAGTTTTGAAGTGCTCCTACGAAACAGCAGAGTTTGTGACACCTTTCCATTATGATGTCTTCAAATAATGTGTCTATTATAGAAATTTGTAGTTTATTAATATTACATGATACTTTTAGAAAAATTAACATCAAGTTTTTTGCCTTCCTCTTTATATATTAAACTGAACTCAATACTTAGAGGATGCATACAGTAGTTATTAGCTAAGCTACACAGGTTGTTCCAGAAGTAATGCCCCATATTTATTTCCATGGAAACTCCCAACAGATAAAAAGAGCACAATAACATGAATTGATAAAGCAAATTCTCAGCTACAAAACATTCTTCAATGTTGTCACGACCACTAGGTATCCACTTTTACCACTGATGAACAAGAAACTGCATGCTGGGCTCATAAACATTTGCATGGCCAATCAGAAGGCAGCCTGTCTTTCACATTGCTGCTGCCACTGCTGAAATGCATGATCTACCGCCTCAGTGTTCTCACATCCAATGCTGGGTCCCCATAAGCATTCAACAAACATCAATGAATGTCAATAGGTGCATTTTTTTCGTCGTAGAGGAATTCATTTTTACACTTTTGCTTCATATGCACTTCCATGTCAGATCCTATTTTGTCAGACTGCCTTTTACTGCCACCTGACACAGACCAACAAAAATTAATGGACTCTTGGTGGAAAGGTTCAACCTCTGCTTCTGTACCACCAATATCATCTGACAATGTGGGCCAATAAAATAAAATATGAGGCATTACTTTTGGAGCAGCCCTTGCATTTCACATATGATCTACTTGAGCATTTTTGAGGATGTTCACTCAAGCCCTGCAGATTCTCGCATACATTTTATTGATTTTCTTTTATTTTTTTTTTAATTTATATGCCCTTATCAGACATTTCCTTTCTGCGGACAGTTTAAAGTAAGATTTTTAAGCTTTTACAGAAAACTATACAACTAATTTATTTAAGTTTTTATTTGTATATTACATTTGAGTGATTTTTCTTCACTTCAGTCTCCAATTTCTTCCATCAGTTCTCTGGAAGAATTCTTTATTCTGATGAGTTCTTATTGATAGTTTTTTTTTTTTTTTTTTCTTGGCTGGTTTGTCTCTGCATGTTTGACTTGATTTGCTAGTATTTCATTTAACTTGTAGACTTCATTTTCTTTTTCATTTTTCTCAGTTGGGCGGAACTGTTTTTGAATGTCTTCTTATTTTTAATTGTGGTTTTTTTATTCTGAAGAATAAAAATGTAGTTAACAATATGTTGCTTTCTTTCCTTTTTTCTTGTGCTGTCAGAGTCTCTTTTGGTAAATGTCATTTAATTTGATTTTTAATAGACTGCCTTTATGTTATCTTTTGCAGCTAAGAAAGGGAGTACATAAAAGTCACCAGTGGTTTGGATTCCCTCTGGATTGTTGCTGTTCTGGTGTGAATCAACAACTGGTAGGGAGCATCTCCTTTCTAAAATCCCTTTCCATCCATGTCCATAAGAATGTCCTCACTCATTTTACTCTCCAAATACTTCTCATCGCTTTACTCTTCCTGTTTGTAAAATTGTGTGTCACCCTTTGTCTCCACTTTGTTTCTTCACTTTGCATATCCTCCTCTCTCTCTCCTCTCTTTTCTGTATCCTCACATGTGTCCCTGTTTGGTAGCCTTATGTGACAAGCATCTGCCCTGTGTCAGATCAGAGCCAGATCCAGACAGCTGCGGAAGTGACCTGCTGCTGGGCAGAGCCGAGTCAGTGAGTGACACTGGTTGTGCCTCTGTGGGAGCAGATTTAAGAAAAGGAAAAAAAGTGCTTCACAACAGCAGCTGGGAGAGAGGAGTGAGAAAATATAAAGAGAAGCAGCCCTGCAGACACCAAGGGCAGTGCAGAAGGAGGGCACGAGGTGCTCCAAGAGTGGAGCAGAAGCTCTCTGCAGCCGGGGAGAGACCCATGGTGGAGTAGGCCATCCCCCGGCAGCCCTTGGGCACAGCACAGAGCAGGTCTCCACAAGCAGTCATGGAGGAGCCCATAGTGCAGCAGAGAATGTGGCCCAAAGAACCCATGGAGAGCCCCTCAGGAGCAGGGCCCGGGCCAGAGCTGCAGCCTGTGAGACCCCCCCTGCTGGAGCAGCCCGCTCCTGAAGGATAGGCCCTGTGATAAGATGCCACTGGAGCAGTGCAGACCTGCAGCCTGTGAGAAGGCCATGTATCATCAGTTTGGGAACGATCACATTCCATGGGAGGGACCCTACTCTGCAGCAAGGGCAGAGAGTGAAGATTGAGTGATAGAGACAAAACATTTATGGGCTGATCACAGTGTCCATTCCCCTGCACTGTTCAAGGAGATGAGGTCAAAGAGTGTGGATAGAGGGAAGGTATTTGTATTGGTTTTTTTACTTTTCAGTGCTCTAGTCTGATATCGATAAGCAATAAGTTATATTAATCTCCCTGTGCTAAATGTTTTGTTCATGACAGTAATTTCTGACTGATCTCTCTGTCCTTATCTCAATCCATGAACTTTCATGATATGTTCTCCCCATCTTTTTGAGGAAGGGGAGTGAGAAAGTAGTGTGGTCATACTTAGCTGTCCATCAATTTGAAAATGCCACACCTTCATGTCTCCACATTTATCTCCTGCCCCCAGTGGCTGCCAACCTTTCTTGGGCGTCCTATGCTCCTATGACTGGCTGAAGTTTTAGTGGACAATGGTTTTTTTAGTTCAGTTTCAGAGCTGGATGGAACCAACTGTGACCTACACAGCTCATAATCTCTACTCACATAAATCATCCTGCAGCCGCCTGCCTCCAGCACTTGCCAGTTTTGCCCAATGCATGTCCACACTGACAATTACCAACCTGAAAGTGAAGTTGCCCACTGTTTTTATAAAAGCCTGTTTGGTTGGGTTTTTTGTTTGTTTGTTTTTACCATTTGCTCCTTTGTATTTTATAGCCTCTGCAAACATCCTCTTCTCACATGTTATGTTGATCCTGTTTAGCAGTAGATCTTTGTAAGGATTGTGTGCAATACAGATTTTGCAGTACATTTTGATGTACGAGTTTAGAATCATATGAATGATATAAAAAATGCAACTAGGTAGCTTGATGTCTGTTTCAGTGTTATTGATAAATGAGGAGAGGAAAGAGGGAGGAGAAAGAAGCAAATGCTCCTGAGGAAACAGAGTATGAATAGAAATGAGGAAAATACATCACAAGTGTTGTGGTTTCAAGCACAACAGGGCAAGAAGGCCCCTTTCTCCCCTTTTTGGGGGGAAGGAAAGAAAAACAACCCAATTAAGATAAGGAGAGATAACAAATTTACTACAAATGGTAAAAGAATGCAAGATAATTATAAGAAAGAGAGTTACACTTAATAACTCAAATGGGAGAAAGAGGAAGGCTACGACCATGCTGCTGCTCGCTGTGCTGCCAGAACCTGAAAGAAACCCTCACCCCCATCACTCAGAATCAGAGATCATGTGGAGGCTCTTGGGAAATGTAGCAAAGTTCCATGATGTGTCCTGGAAGAACAGACTAAACAGCTAATCATTTAAAATGCTGTTATTTTCATTTATTTATCTAATTGACTAAGTTATTACCAACTAGAGGCCTGAATTTGAGTAAAGAAATCAACAATGGCTAAGTGCAGTTATGATCCTGTCATCGTGGCTGATATATGTGCCACATTAAGTCCTCCTATGTGATTCATAATAAAAGTTGATCCTGCACCTCTTCACAACCAACAGAAGTAACAGCAGTTTGCAGCTGAAAATGCATATCAGTATAACAGATTATTAGAATGTAGTACGTGATCAAAACAATGAGAAGGAAAAATAAATCACTTTAAAAAAGGGGGCATTCTGGGAGATTCACTACCTGGAATAAGTGAATATTTAACTATTTATACAGTCTGAAATGGCTAGAATACTTTCAAAATATATAGACATACCTGGAAACTTTTTCCAATGACCATGAGAGATGTACCAGCAGAGATGTCACTGCTAATCAAAGAGAACTAAAGAACTCTTGCATAAGAGCTAAAATAAGATCCAGTCGTTCACTGTTCAGATTTTAAGCAATGCAGGAAGTTAACATCACTCAGAGAGAGCAAAATTGTTGTAAACTTTGAAATAAATCTTAGGAACACAGAAATGATACGTGGAAAAAAATGTTCAAAAAAAAAAAAAGAAAGAAAGTTATAAAACAGGAAAACATTATGTTTTGAGATTTCCTTTTGTAGGCAAGGGATATGTACTCTTCTCATAATTTAAATTATGAGAAAATATCTTCCTCCAAATTGGAAGATCTAAGCTTTTCTAATGTAAGAAAGACAAGATGTTAAACAGGCATTGAGTAGTCCTAAATTATCAGTTGTGATTGGCTTTGAAGCCACCAAAAAATGACTCCTAAGACAAAAATCTATTTACTTAGTGGCAGCTTTTTGGTTTTAATGTGTGCTATATGCTACAATCTTCTGCAGTACGATATAAAAACTCGGTATCAAAGCATCCTTAAAAGTACAACATGCGGCTTAACAGAAATTTTCATGGAAGCATCTCCCCCATCCCACTGCTAGACAGTGAGTGAACAGCTTTGTGGTGCTGAGCTGCCTTCTGGGTTAAACCGCAACACACATACAGTACAAGAAATCATTTAAGATTGCTCTGATATAACGAAGTGTCGGCGCTTGGTCCCGTTACAGAATTCCCTCAGTCAGTGTGGCATCAGAATAACAAGTTCTCTGAATAGCAAGTTCTCAGAATAGCAAGTTCTCTTTATTGTGTTTTACACACATCTTATATATCCTTCACTCGTAAGCAGTAAATCCACTCACGGTTAATTATCCTTAAGTTCTTCACAACAACGTAGATAACAAACAAAGGGTTGCTTAACTGTCCCAGAAGTGACCACATTAGCTGTGCATACTAAAGAGTATTCTGTTTACACCTTAGCCCTGTCTCCAGACTCCGGAGGCCTCATAGAGATAAGATCTACCAGAGTCTGTTGAGCTCTTTGTTGTTAAGTCTCCCCCCACAACGAAGAATACTTATTCAGCTAAAGAATGGGAAAAAAAAATTAAGTGCACAAGTACATTTCTTCAAATTATGATATTTCAGTAAAATTAGTATAATTTTCCCTTTCAGTCAGTGCACTGATGAAAACAATGCACCATGAGTAGCTAAAAGTAAGCAACTGTGCCCAGGGCACGGGAAAATCATCTTTTATTCTTGCCAACCAGTTCAGTGTGTCAATAATAATGATTAAAAAGACAATTTGTAAATATGATTCAAATAGGATGGCAATTATAATTATGTGAGTATTCTCAAACCATTATACTGAATATAAATGTAATTTCAAGATTTTTTTGTATTGTTCCCTAAAGTCGTGGGAGGTCCAAAGATGTCTATCACTATTAATTGTATGTTCTAAATATCTGTATATATGAAAAATCTAGACAAAATTGATATCTTCATTGATTCCTTATAAATTAGAATGGTGATTTCTTCAGAATTAGATGATATTGTTTGAGAGGGCTCCCATGCTTATACTAACTCCCTATTATGGATAATATCTATTGTATCTTTACTTCAGTAGACTTTCTGTACAGCTAGACAGTACTAGGCTTCATAATTGTCCTATGAAATCATCTATAGGCAGCCCCTCAATAAGTAGCACAGGTTTTAAAGACATTTAATGTAAATAGTCTTCAAAATATAAGCTTCTAAATTTGAATTAATTTAATATTTTTATTGAAAAGAATTTGGCAAGATATTTTATTTCAGTGCAGATGCTTTTATTACTGACATAAATGCTTAAAATTCTGTATAAACTCTACAGAAAAGTATTGTCTTTCAGTCTCATTGGAATTTGGGTAAAATTAGAATATTTCCTTCTTCATCTTACTTGTTCTTTATATAATTTTGTTATTTTATATACATTTGAAATTCTGTGAAGTTCTATATACCTTTTCTGTGACTCAAATGCTAAGCTTTGCTGAATTAATAAATTTCTTCCTCTTTTTATTTATTGTCGTGTTTATCTACTGAAATAATTACTTTAAATTGTTTTTAATAGCTGCTCATGTTTTATGAATTATCTATTCAGTGATCTCCTGTACCCTTGACTAGTATTTAAAGAAGTTACTGGGAACAGATAAGACAGAATAGACTTAAAACTCCATAAATATGTTATTTTTTTACCACTTAATATATGCCATGTGTCTTTCTGTGCATATAAAGCTTACAAATTGATGAAACTTATTGCTGGTGAGTATAACATTGCAATGCCCCAAAATGTTTTTTAAATCTGGAAAGAATGCACACTTCAGACTCTAAGTTCTGATCATATATTTTAGAATGTACTTTGTGCAAAATAGGTGATCAGCGGCACACGATCTCAATATCACTGGAACTGTTCAGGTAATTGTCACTACTTAACATCCACTACAGAGTAGTTAACAGATGTTAACGCTGCTACAGAGCAAGCCTTTAAGTGACTACATTTGCATTCTAAGCTCTAAAACCTATTCCTTTCACTGACATTTAAGAGGATTCTTTCTTTCCTGAAAGACTCTAGAAGTCTCCTGTTAAGTTTGCTTCAAGGTTGACAGGGCCTTCGGAAATCCTCTTTTTGCGATTTAATTGTATTATTTTTAGAAAGACACTCCAGAGGCACATTCGGTTTGAATTTTTCATACTAAAATAAGAGTTTTTAGTAACCAGAATAGCTGTTCTTGTTTTCCATTTTATGTTGAGAGAATTATCTGCAGTCCTGTAGATTTAAAAATAATTTAACAAAGGTTGAAAAATCTGAACTCATTTATCTTCTGAAATTAAGATTAAGCTACTGCATATCCTTATTTATTTACAGTTTTATTTAGCGATGTCCAGTTTAGGTATGTTTAAGCACTGTACTCACTGAAATAGTAGTCATGTAGTTCTCTGGAATTACTTTAGTGAACTAGAAAAATCATCAAAGAAAACAAATATGCATTATCATATCTAAAGTTATCCTTGCAATTGTTGACCTAAATGAGAAAGAAATGTGAGGAGAAAGAAAATTCAGATAGGGAAAGGGAAGGGGAGGGAGACTGTACAATTGCTTTCTAACTGAAGAGCCAGTGAATCAACAACCATGAAAAGTATAGCTAAACTGTGATTTATATGATATTTTATGAGCTACTGTGTATTGAGTTTTGGGAAGATTTAAGCCAACTGTTTGTACTGGAGGAGAGCTTGGCAAGAAAGTGGAATAACCTAGAGTCAATCAGTTGCAATCTGGGAAGGCAGTTTGTTGCCTACTAGTAGATACTTTGATTGAATGTTTATACACTATTTCACGATCTATGCTCAGTAGGTGTAGAAATAACAGCAGCCTGGAGCAATGACCATGGAGTGTGATCTTATACCTTCTCTCAGCCTTTCCCAATATATAACATTTTCATGCACTTTCAGAGAACACTTGATGTAGTTTTAAGGTTTCACTTAAAATAAATCTAAACTTATATGTCTTTTTAATTAGTTTAACACAAATCTACAGGACAACAAAATAGCACCAGGACATACATTCAGTTAATAGAACATGGGAAAACATCAGGGTTTCACAGAGAAATCAGAACTCATCCTAATAAAACTCAATGGGAAGCCTACTCTAATCACACAATTTAATTTTAGTCCTGAGATTAAAATGAGGGAGAAAACTCACAATTCATTAATTCCTGCAGGAAACCATCTCTAGACTTAAGATTTAAAACAAAAACAAACAAAAAAAAAACAACCAGGAAAGTGAAACAAAAAAATAATATCTGGATTTAAATATGAGCTACATTCCATTCCTAAAAAAGGAACACTTTATCCATTCCTAAAAAAGAGATTCAGAAGAAAATGCAAAATTCTTATCTCCACTTGGAATCAAATTCCCTTATCCTCCTTCTAAGTTTCACCTAAATAAAAGTCATGTGAAAGAAACTCAAAAAAGTAGTATTAAACAATTAAAGAGTATTCTGGAAAGAAATTACCAACTACAGGACAGTCTTCTCATGGAAGAGTTGTCTAGAGATGTAGTCCTCGTTTCCATAATTTTTTTTGCTTTTTCATATCTAATATGAAATATATTTACCTATCAGGGATCAGAATCTCAAATGCCTCTTCTGTTCCCTCTCAGCTAAGAAACTCCCTCTGGCAGCAACTCAGACAGAAAAATTGTCAAGATGGCAGCACAACACAAGAGATGGAAAGTGATCAGCTGTTCTTGCCAGCCTTCAACCCAGCAGTTACTGCTGCTAGTACCGTTGAAAGCAGAAAAGGAGAGAGGTATTCTTGTCTTCTCTTTCTATAATTCTCTCCCTGCCAGCCTACTGACTGTGCTTCATGTTCCGAAAGTCCTGTTATGGATGAATCCCTAAATCCCTGTAGCATGAGTTTTTTGGCCATAAATTTGCATAATCTTTGCAAGTCAAAGGTCTTGAATAAGCCAAGAAGGAAGGCAAGATTTCCAAAACAATGTAAGCTGCCTTATCTGCCTGCTGACAGCTTTTCCTCTTTTGGAATCACAGTGGTGGGGCCTGTCCATGCATGTGGGGTTCCTGTCTTATCCAAGATTAACACAGAAATTCTCCAGCTTTATAACACTTACTTTCACAAAACACAGCATTCAATATATATATATATATGTTTTGGTTTTTTTTTCCGAATACAACTAATACTTATCATACTTCTCCAGTGAATACCTGAAGCATCTTTATTCAAACTTCTGTAGCAAGAAAAAATCCTTTTAAAATATCTAGGGAAGACATTCAGCATAAATCACAGAATGATAGTATAACTCAAACTGGAGAGGACCTTAGGAGTTTGCAAGCTAAATCTTCCATTCGAAGCAAGATCATACCATGTTGCTCAGTGCTTTATCCAGTTGAGTAAACTTCTAAGGATGGAGATTGAAAAAATAAAAAAGCAAACTTTGTTCTTGGGGTAACTTGCTTCAGTGTTTGACAGTCCCCATGATTTTCCTTATATACTGCTGGAAAGGCATTCTTGTTTCTGCTTACAAACCACTTCCACTTCAAAGAATGTCCAATGCATTTCCTCTTAATGCCTTCCACTGCCTTGAAGATCCTGTCTGTATTTTCTTAATGATCTTGATGATCACTGGTACTAGGAGGGTGCTGTTCAGTTCCCCTGAAACTCTCTTTTCCAGCTCAGCAATTCTAGTGCCCATAGCCTCTCCTAATCCCATGTAGTAGCACCCCAGACAGTCTTTAAAAAGGAAATACACTACATGGCCTAGAGGATGGGATCTCATGTAGCAGGAATAGCTAAAGAAATCATGGGTGAAAAAAAGCACCTGGTAGTAGCAGCATGAATTCTGTTTCCTGTTGAAAATAGTTTGTTAGTATTGCAATGTTTAGCAGCAATTTTAGTCAAATTTCATCCTATTAAGCTGATAAATAAGCTACTGTTTTTACCTTTTTCCACTGTGTTGTTTTATGGCACCCATTTTACTTGCTGTAGTGACCTATAAGAGAATATGGAAGCTAGGGATATGAGCAAATCAGAAATGAGAGAAAATAGACAGAATTGTTTAGACTCTGCTGTTTGTTCAAAATAATGTAAATTGAGTGATTGGCTAGAGTGAAATTGACAGCCACAGAACTTTTCAAGATACAGTTCTGTGAATTTTTCATATTTCTAAGTTAATTTAATTAGAAATAAATTACGTATAGATTTGTATGAAGTCCTTCTAGCAAGAATATCATAGTCTCACCTGTTCTCAACTTTGGGGCAGTTAACGTTCTCTGATTCTAGTACACAGAATCGAAAGTGCTTTAGTTTACGAGCCCTTTCAACTTTATGAGATTCCTTGCATTTTCACTGAATTGCCAGTTCACAAATGCATCTTCTCTATAATAATAATAATAATAATAATAATAATAATAATAATAATAATAAAGAGTCAAACATTCAAATGAAATAAGAAAATTAGGAATGATAACGCAGCAGGAGCAGAAATGTAAAATTTTTTGTTTGGGACGGAAATCTCATTTGAGATGATGTGTAATAAATATCATTTTACAATAACTCTAAAATAAAATTCTCAGTTATTTTTATGTAAGAACTCTAGAAAAATGCTGATTCTCAAGATTGATGTATAGGACTATAAGCTAGCTTATTACAACTAACTTAAACTTATAAGAGTCTGATGCGATAGCCCCAGGTTTTATCCCTAGTCTCAGTTCTCTATCATTTGTATTTAGAAATGGATATGAAGCTGTATTCGACTTAAGGAAAGTGCATCCTATAAAAAAGCCTGGCTTCATGCACATTTAGATATTTTGTGAAATCTCTGACAGTAAACATTACCATGAACAACTGAGAATGAAAGAGGCTCTGTACATTCTTCTGTCTTTCAAGTCTTTGTAGTTTGCATTGGAAATGCTTTCAGCCAACACAAACTGGCAATTTCTTGTTTTAAATATAGGCATCCAGATGAAAGTGCATTCAAAATACTGTTTAAAATGAGAAAGAAAAATATATTGCTCCTGTTTACTTTGGAGACAGTACTTCCAGTTAAAGATGCGGATATGAAAGGAGAAAGAGCCTTCAAGCAGAATGGAGGGCAGAGGTCCCGCAAACTGTGTTATAGAGGAAGAGCTCACAGGTGATCTTGAGCTACAGTGTTACAGCGGGGTTATTCTGAAAGTGTTTGTAGTCTTGAGGCCTTATGGCTGGAATCCTACAGCTATACCTCAGTAAAATGTAATCACTATTAGATATTGCTGAATCAACTAGCCTAACAGAGGCAAGGCTGACACAACTCCATACCCACCTCCAGTGAGTAACAAGGCTGAGCACGTATTCCCAATAGACACACATACAAGTATAATCCACATACATATCCACCTGACTGGTCACACAGATTGTCGGAGACAGAAAACATAGTGCTCGTGAACACAAACAGCACCAACAGCTTTGTCTTGTTCCTCTTCCTGGATGAAGGTCTAATAGTGAAAAACATATCTATGTTATATATTATACCTATTTATGTCCTATATAGGCTTTCTCAATATCCAAACACTCAGTCTATGTACTAGGCTAGTCCCTACCATCTGTCTCACAGCTGATGCCACCAGGGCACTCAAAACTCCAAGACTGTTATCCTTACATCCAGTTGCTGGTGCAGGCCTGAATCTCTCTGCTTTAGTCTGTTATCAATAAACAATAAATTTCATTAATCTCCCTTATGCTGAGCCTATTTTGCTTGTCACGGTAATTGGTGAGTGATCTTCCTGTCCTTATTGCAAGCCATGAGCCTTTTATCATCACATTTTCTCCCCTGATCTGTTGAGGAGGGGGAGTGAGAAAGCAGTGTGGTCATACTCAGCTGTTTAAACCACCACAACATACCATAATAAATCTTGTGCAATCCCCAGATGTTCTTCCTTTGCCTTCTGTAGTGTATCCCATGTTTCTATGCAGTGATTCTTCTCAGTATGAAAGGTTGTCTGGAGAACAGTTTACCCTGCCTCATGCTGGTGAAGGTAGACTGTATCATGGAGCTGGAACTCTCCTGGGTTAGGAGACAGTTTTCCTCAGGCTGGGTTTTTGGGATTCCTCCAGGTAACCCTGTGCCTCTCTGTTCCACTGTGCGTGTGGCGTGGAGTCTTCTATCACACATCTTATCAAATACCGCTGCAGGGACTTCAATACAAAATTGGGATCTGTTAAAATCCATTTTTGCAGTTGTCTTGCCCTTCGAAGATGTCTAAGCATTTAATTTTCTACTGTCTGGTAATTCCATAAAAATTTATGTTTTTTTCTGTTCACAGACATTCTAAAACAAACTGCATATTGACACTATAGAATATCTGGCTATATAGTTGTCAGAAAAGTCCCACCAGGTTCACAAATCAGGCATTCATCATTCAGTTCACTTTCAGGGGATGTAGGTGTGTTCTGGCATTATCTGAAAAACTAGTCCTACAGAAAAACACCATGGAAAAAAGGAGAATATACTACTACTCCACTTTTCCTTAGTGGTTAAAGAAGAAATGTAAATTATTTTCCCTCCTCATATTAAATTTGAACCTAAAGAAGGTAAAAAAAAAAATGCAGATATTTCAAGTCAGAAAACTTCCAGCAAAGAAATCCATATTGCCTTATTTATCCTTTGTGTTCCTCAAATATGACACACCAATGACGTGAAAAACTGTTTCTTTCAATTGCCTAAATTCTAGTGTTAACTTCAAAAAGAAATAAACAAACAAAAAAAGAGGTCCAAACTGTATAGCTATAGGACATGCACATGATTAGCAGTTTTTATTGTATAACTCTTAGCTGAGACAGAGAAAATGATCCACTTATGGTTAGATACAGATTTCTGAAGATATTCCCATAAGAAGCTGAAATTAATATTTTTGTTTTACTGTAAAATTGTTTTCATTATTTTGACTTGATTTTATTTAAGATGTTCACTTTCAAAATTTTTTTTCTGAAATGTCTATTAATCTATAATATTTCTCAAAGGCTTTATGTGGCAATAATGTGTCTCTGTTAGTGTTTTTGTAGTGTCTATGGCAAAATATTTTACCCCTTTTTGCCTGTAATTAAGAAAAAAGTTATAAACGTGCTGTATTGAAACTATTCTGTAGCAATGAAGAAATGTCTTTATCAAAGTCTCTTGAAATATCATTCTTTCAACAAAATGAGGCAGTTGCAAAATCCTAGTTGAACAGGAGCACAACTCAACTGACTTGTGGTGCCTTGGAAACAGAGTGCAACAGAATAAAGTAATAATAAAGAATTAGAATAATTATTTTTATTCTTTATTCATAATAAACACAATATTTTACTTCAATATGTTTACTACAAATTAAGTGATTTTTCTTAGCACAAAGATGTCAGAACTTCTGAAGATGTTGCTGTGGATGCATTCTTAACAAACAACAGAATTCTTCTGAAAAACTTCACCAAATCTGAGATTCACCCTGCAGAAATAAGAAGGCCTCAAGCATTCTAGAAAACTAGGTTCTTATAGTGGAGATTGATTAACTTAACAGAAATCTGAACAGCTTGCTGTTGCGCTACAGGGTAAACTCCCATTTAAGGAAAGTTTCTTACAGACACTCAACTAAATTTTTCAGGTGCAATTTTGCTGAAGTACACCTATTCTAATGATGTAAGATTCTACTTTCTTCTTTGAGTTTTATTCCAAGAACAGGAAAATTGGTAATGTAGGAGAAGGAAATAAACACCAGCATATGGAAATAAATCTCATGGCACAGGTAAAAAAGAGTGTAGATTTCTTCTGAAATCAAATATACTGAGTTGTATTATGCTTTAGAATAGTAGAGAAGAGTTTGTTTGGAGCAGAGATATCTTAGAGAAGTTCTAAGGATTGGATGCTCTAAATTCTTAATTCCCATCCTGCGCAAGAAATTATTATGAAAAAGGTATTTATCCCAAGAATTACTCCAACACAATACCATCGAAACACCCAGAGACCACTCCAACTTTCTCCCTTCAGCAAGAATCACTACCTTTCATTTGTCTGAGTCTTGAGAGCAATGGAGTGAAAACTCACAGCATCTTCACAATTGAAATTCTGAGTTAAATGCATCTGTGCAACAGCATGTGCTTTCATCTGCAGCACAAACGGTCCTCCATCCTCCAGCAGGAGGAGAATTGGCAGTCAGCTATAAAGAGATTTTCCTCTCATCTGTCTAGTGAAGCAGACCCCTAAAGAAGCAAAGAAGTTAGACTCTCTTGTTATCCTATTCCTCCCACTAAGAACAGCTAATGAGGCTGGCATTTTCAGTACTTCTCCATGGAAATGGGTCCCTCAAAATGTTATTACTTATCTATTTGAGAGTACATTAAAAACAGCTATCTTGAAAATACATTATTTAATCTGCAAAAGCAAGTGTTCAAGTGCTAAGAACCAACAGATTCCTGTTCCCTGTAGAAGCTAAATGCAAGCCTCTTGTACATCTCTCCTGCAGAGTGAGAAAAAGAAACATTTTGTAGGAGCAAAATCCTCCTGTGTAATGAAGGATGTGCTTGTGAGAAAGTTATGGTTCCAGAACTACTCTTGTATACATGTAAATACCTGCACACACCCTTCCCTCCCGTCCTAGAACTGCAGCAGGCATTGTTACATGTGAAATTATTTCCCAAGGCACTCAGCTGGAGCCAGAAGTTAGGGTGCTTTGATTCTGACAACTCATAGAGTTATAGAATCCTTAGAGTTGGAAGGGACCTCTGAAGGCCATCTAGTCCAATTCCCTTGCAATGAATAGGGACCTTCACAGTTAGATCAGGTTGCCCAGGGCCTTGAAAGTCTCCAGAGATGGGGAATCCACCACATCTCCGGGCAACCTGTTCCAGTACCTCACCACCCTCACTGTAAAAGACTTTTTCCTTATATCCAACCTAAATCTACCTTCTTTAAGCTTGCTTCTCCCCGTAGTCTGGATAAGAAAACAGTTTTACTATTGACTTTGCCAATTAGCAAGGGAAAACTCATAAATAATTGCTTTGGTTTTGTCTGGAGGCTTACTTCTTTGAAACTCTACATTAGAGACACTAGATGGTTCTCAGTTTCAGAAGTCATGTTAATGGCTGAGGTAAGTCCTGGTTTCAAGGGGGAAAAAACAAGCGTTGTCCTTTGTTTGTTACAGATATAGCAGGAAGGGATTCTGTGTTTATTGCCATAACAAGTGTTCACCTGTATTTTCTACCCTCTTTCTTCTGTAAGAATGCACTAGCTTAAGTAGTTTGTATATTGTCAGGTATGAACAACTCCTATCAGACTGAATCTTCATTTCATGTGAAAGTTAATTACAGTTTTGAACAACAGATTAAAAAAAAAAAAAGACAGATTACTTTTGACACTATTGTGGTTGGCTTTTTTGCATATTATGATATAATAAAATTGTTTGAGTTCTGGGTGCAGTCAGCTTCCTCTAATACCAAAATATTGTGAATATGCAAATGTGTGTATCTGTGATGATAGTTTTTATTTAATTTGTATGCGGTTGCAAACAATAGGGATGACATCATTCCCATTAGTTGTTTATATCTCTTCTAATGACCTCAGAATTAACATCTTCGGAATTTCTGGTGTAGCTTCTCACATTGACAACTGATAAAATTGAAAAAAAAAATTAAGTCAGGCAGAAATACTGTTTTTTCTTACACTCCTGTTGCTGTAGAAAAAAAAGGACATAACAAATATTTGATCACCACATATCAGGAATTTTCACAGAAAAAATAAAGCAAGTAGTTACTATAAAATATGAGATTTATTTTTACTTATCTGAATTTTAAATGTTAGCATAAATACTATACACTTTAAAATCTTAAATGAAATGAAGTTTACTTAATTTCATTGTCAGCAGCAATGATCAAATGAAGAACACTAACTTTCAGTTTGCAGTCAACTTAGTGAATATTTTTTTGTTAAGAATGTATCAGGAAAAGGTCAATTTTTACACATGAATAACTTGAATTTGTATTTCAGATTCATATGCTTTTGTCCCTGCAGCAAAACTTTCAACTGAGCAGAAAATATTTTCCCAACGAGCCATTTACTAAAACAATCACATAAAAGTAGTTCTAACACTGCATGAATTACCACTGTGACCATTTTCCATGATTTAACTTTCAAATTTGAAATTGCTGACATGATGGCAAAAATGACAAATAACAAGAGCAAATGCTTTACAGGAAAGGGCAGCATTCCTTTTGTAATTGTCACAGAATTGTGTCAAATGGACATAGAGCTCCTGTTGTGGATAATTATCTCATAGCTTTGACTCAAGTTTCAAACTGTGTATAATAATTTACAGTTCTCAAAAAAAGAGTGTTGTCTCCCTCACGTAGTGCATTTACAGTCATAGATTTTCTTTGATATCATTGATTAAAATCTGTCTTAAGAAGATTTTGTTTTGCACATCAGTTACGCTTCTCATTATTTGTTTTCTTATGTACTTGTGATGTGTTTATAAATGCAGCAGCCTTTAGTAATGTGATAATTTTTCATCTTTTACAGTATTTTTTTAAAGCGAACAACTAAAAAATTTTGTAAAATTTTATTATTTGTTGTAATTAAATATAAACAATTCTTAGTACTATTTATTTCTTTTTAGTCATTAAAATAAACTATTGAATCAAAGCACTTTTCCATCTATGTAAAGAAAATTATTGAATATGTTCAGTGCCTGAAAAACATCTTACTGTAGTGACATTCCTTTATAAATAAAGAAGGTATCTGATTTAATCGAGAATTACAGATATGTCAAGTATCCGAAGTCATGACATAATGTACAAGCTACTGAAGAGTAATCATTTGCCTACTACTACCTTTTATTGTAAATAGACTGAAAAGCTGTAGAGAAAACAAGTTTACTAAGTGCAGATATTTTCTTCATGAAAGTCTGTACTTTTTCAAAAGATATTACATGATAGTTTTCTCCATTTTCCATGCCTCAAGGTAATAAAAATATTTTTGAAGTAGGAAAGTAAGAAGAAAATCCATCAAAAGTACCTTCTGAAGGAAACCAGACTTAAGGAAAAAAAAAAGATTTTCATTCTACAGTGTAACTTCTGAATACAACCAACTCTTCTACAACAGTGGAAAGATAGAGTATTTAAAATGTACTTTCCCTCATAATGTGAACATGCATTTGAGTGAACATTTTGCATATTAGAATTTCAAAAAAATTTTCAGTTCACTAATATTCTGCATGAGGTGGGAAAAAGAAAGACACATTCTGATAAAATTTATTTTAATATGTATATGGACTGTCATCATCTTCAATATGAAAAAGAACAAGACATAACTATTCTTGCCTTAGTAAATAAGAAGCATAAGAAAATCTGAACTGCAATGAATATTTGAAAGTAATATTTGCCTGGAAAATAGTTTTATTAATATCCCATTTGTTTACTTATATGTATTATTATCAACATATTCTGTTTTCATGACGCTTACTAGATATATATGCATGGTTTTGTTATGCACAAAATTAGCAAGAAACAAACTTTTGTAGAAATGAATCTTACTGTGATATTCACCTTTTTGCAGTTTATGACAATATAATGATGAATTGTCTTGCAGTAACACTTGCTGAAGTCATGAAAGGTTAATAACTCATTTAAACATTCATTACATGTCCCTATCAAAGTCATCTTAATTTCACAAAGACATCTAAGTTTCTCTTTAGGGAAACATTCTCTCAGGATTCAAGCATGATTCTTTATTACCAAAATGGCAAGTGCAAAGTTACATGTCAAAACCCTGACTGATGATGCTGCAAATTGGTTCTTCCACCAAAGCAGAAGACTTTAAATTACTGCTTTTTAAAGGTGTGCTCCCTCAAAGGCAATTAATGTGTCAGTTGTCAGTCAGGATTATTTAATTTCCCAGTGAGAGCTAAGAAAATGGGCAAAGCAGATTGATGAACAGAGCATGGTGCTGCCCACAAGAGAATCCTAATAATGCTGCTGGTTTTCTACCTCCATCAGGTCTAAAATTAAAGAATTTAAAGTGCAGTATGTCTGTGATACTTGGAAAGTTCTTTAAAAAAAGTCTGATCTTCCTAGGAACATATTTTTCCTAGGCAAAAATAGCTTTTCATGTGAAATTCGGATGTAAACATGACAAATTTGGTATTTGCAATATATCTGTGTTATTTTTTATCTTTTTAACAAGCCATGTCCCAGAAGACTCATCTCAGAATGAACAATCCTTCACCTAAAGGCTGTAGGTAACCAGATTTTAAATAATCTCTGTGCTATGACCTTAGGCAGTGATTTTAAATTGGTGTCCCGTTCCTTAGGAAAGTCATAACATTCCAAAATCAGGACTGTTTGGGTGCATTTACATTATTATTTTTACTTAGTTCATGTTAGAAGTACACTTTTGAGGAGAATCGAGTTGAATCCACTTAAATTCTATTTGGTTCACATTGTGTTGTGTTCTCACAGTTCATCAGCTGGGTTTCTTCAAGACTAAATTAAAGTAGAAGATGCAATCCAAGATGTTTAATGTGTTCTGATTGTTACTAGGCACTCAGTGCATAGGACTGCACTGAAGTATGCTCTCAAAAATGATAACAGTGTGAATAACAGGTTTTCATGGCTAAATACTACAGTCTATAAATTCATTCCAACTGGACCACTTCATTTGTTCATTTGCTAATGAGCACATAGCTGAACACATCTGTCCTGCTGCTAATGTTCATCTTGTTATCGTATATATCAAATATAAATATTTCTACAAACACGCAAGAGACACAATAATTGAAGCAAATTCAGACAAATTGAGAAACAGAGGTGATATAGAATAATTTCATTCTGGAAACAGTCATCCTAATTAAATTATTCAAGACCAGATGCCTTATAGAATGAAACAGGATAGAAACATAACCCTGTCTTTCAATAGGATAAATGTTTGCTCTGTACGCAGCTGAGATTTTACAAACCCAGAGGGGTAACTTACAGATAAATATATATTTTTTTCTAGATAAAAAATGAGGCTATATACAGCAGCATTCCATTCTCCAAATAAACATGATTTTCAGCATTGCTGTTCTGACATTTTTCATATTAAAATTTGCAGTGTTTGATATTAGTTATATCTATTATTTTCATTTTATTGATCCATAATTCAATTTTCAGCTTCCCAGTAAGAAAATGGAGTGTTTCCAAAAATAGAAAAACAAATTTAAGTAATTTTACACTAATGATGTTAGGCATGCTGAGTAGTTAAATACAAGGGTTGCTCCAAAAGTAATGCCTCATATTTTATTATGTTGGCCCACCACATCAGCAGTGGATGATGATGGTACGGAAGTAGAGACTAAACCTTTCCACTAATATTCCATTACATTTTGTTGCCATGCAACAGATCGCAGCAGAGGGGGAATGATAAAACAGCATTTGACATGGAAGTACATATGAAGCAAAGGTGTGTCACTAAATTCCTCCATGTGGAAAAAATTCTAGCCATTGAAATTCATTGATGTTTGCCTAATGTTTATGAGGACCAAAGAATGGATGTGAATGCAGTGAAAAGGTGGTGGTGCATTTCAGCAGTGGCACTAGTGATGTGAAAGTCAAGCCATGTTCCACCAGGTTCCAGATGGCCATGCACATCTGGTGCAGATTTTTACAAGCATGGCATGCAGGCTTTTGTTCATCACTGGTGAAAATGTATAGCTAATTGTGGTGACTATGTTGAAAAAGAGGGTTTTGGAGCTGAGAATTTGCTCTATCAAATAACGTTACTGTGCTCTTTGCATCGACTATAGTTTGTTTCCATGGAAATAAATAAGAGGCATTATTTTCAGAGCGACCTACATATTATCAAAATAATATAGTCCTCCTTTGAAAATGAAGTTATTGTACAGTAGCATGTAAAAAATTACATCTCCTTATGTATTCTACTCAATCAGATGTTTTATATCAGAAAAACAAGAGGGGAATCAACTTTTAAGAAGAGTAGACAGTGGTAGGACTGTAGGGGGAATGGTTTTATGTTCCAGGAGGGAAGGTTTATACTGGATATCAGGGGAAAGTTCTTCACAGAGAGAGTGGTGAGATGCTGGAACAGGCCGCCCAGAGAGGCTGTGGATGCTCTGTACCTGGAGGTGTTCAAGACCAGGCTGGATGGAGCCCTGGGCAGCCTGGTCTAATAGCACATCTGGAGGTTGGTGGCCCTACCTGTGACAGGGGGGTTTGGAACTTGATGATCCTTGGGATCCCTTCCAACCCAAGCCATTCTATGATTCCATGATACAGTCTTTTATTTCTTAAAAACAATTGCTACTTTAAGGGTGCATAAATGAAGATCTTATAGCCAGAAAAGCAAATGTTTTTGAAGGAGCTAGCCATTAACGATAAAATCATACAATAATTCAGGCTGAAAGGGACCTCTGTAGGATGTATATTACAAACTTTCACCTAAATCAGGGCCATGATTGTATACTGGAAAAGAAGTTCTGCAAGTCTAAAATTCTTTTTTGCATTATAAGAAAAAGGTATTACTAATATATTTTAAAAAGAAAATAATATTTATATGGAAAATATTTCACATCAATGCATTAATTTTATACCTGATTGTATTGTCTTTGGAGCTTTTCCTGCCACTGCAGCTCAAAGAGGACCTCCCCAGACTCCTTTCAACTGGCATCATATCTCTGACTTCACATCTGCTCTCCTTCTTGGGACTGTAAGAGCTTGTTATTTCTAGAATTGATATAACAATGTGGAAAATTAAAAAATATATATTTGGAGCACCAAGGCAACTTTCTTACAGAACTGCAAATACTACATATATTTCTGTTTTCTACCTAAATGGAGGAACCAGCTTCAGATCCCAGCAAAGCCTGGAAACTACTTATAGCAATTCAATTATATTAAATAGGAGAAGGAACAGCAGGAAACATGGCAAGGCAAGGCAAGGTAAAGAGAGGACAGGAGAGGAGAAGGGTATTGGTTTTGTCACTCTTCAGAAACAAATATTACACTAAATCTGTAAATATTCCAAAGGGAAGTTAATGCTGAGAAATCAAACGCTATGCGTTAAAATGCATTTGTTTAAATTGCCTGCCTTTTCTTACACTTTTATAAGAAGAGCTTCATCTTCTTTTGAAAACATAAAAAGTAACTGGAAAGCCTTCAAGAATTTATTAATGAAGCACACTTTCCACTCAAATGCTTTGTTTCACATGTTAAAAATATACTATAATGTAAAATGTATTTTTGGATGAGTTTTAACAAATTGCAACTAGGAATGACAAGAATGATAAGATCTGCAAATACAGAAGTTGGTTCATTTACTATAAAGATTTCTCTTTAGACCAAAGATGAAGGAGATAATGAATTTGGAAGCCAGTTTGCCCCTTTCTGTTACCAACACCATGGTCAAGTAAAGGGAATGCATATAAGAAAACACAAAATTTCTTTCTCTTATTTTCCTGACTGGGAAGTGATAGATACTTACAACTATTTCCAGAAAGATACACACAAAATTTTTATATCTGAGTATATGATTCCTAGTCTGATCTTTCATCTAAATTGTAGTTAACTAGTTCTGCTCATCTGCTTGTGAGATTCTTTTGTAAGAGCAGAGCAAACAAATCTAGCATTTATGACAACACCATCCTTGGAGCATTTGCTCCTTGAATTGCCAATTTCTTCCACCACTGGTGGAACTGTAATTTAGATGTTTTAAACAATAAATTAGGGGAGATGAGTCTGAACCTGAGATACTAAATTTCTACCAAAAGCACCAAAATCCACTTCTGGCCATGGACTATGTGCCTGACACCTCATGGATATTAAGTTTTTCTTTTGGAGTGCTCTGTCTTTTCTTTCTTTGAAGCTTATAAGGCAAATAACCTTTATCATCAGACTTCCTAAAAATCTTCAGAATTTTGGTGTGCCTCCCACTGCCTTCCACACATTTGTCCTGATTTGTCTTTCAGACAGTAACAAAGTACCTTCACCAGGCTCTTGGTGAAGCCTTGCTGGCTGTTGTCAATCACCTCCCTGTCTTCCTTGTGCCTTAACATAACTTCCAGGAGAATGCTCATCCATAACATGGTGAGCTTAGGTACTCAATTCTATCTTGAGGGTTCAACTAGGCAGTGAACCTCACTAAAGTTGTGCACAAGCATTAAATTATTAAGTTATTACAGTGTATGGGAAGGTTTATGTATGTCTTACAACTCACTCCAAATCCAAAAACAGGACTTAAGTATGGTGTCAGCTTGGCAGAGGTTATGTGCTTTCCTTTCCAGAATGTGAAACTGCCCACAACTACACAGACATCAATAGTCAAACAAACATATGAAGGTATTTATTAAATGACGTATCACAGACATGAGAAGAGCAAGTGTGTTTCCTTTAGAAGGTGTATTTGTGGTAACATGTTTTCAGTGATCCTGTGATTCAGTAACATCACCAGTTCCTCAAGCTTAGCATCTCTAAAGCCACTAGCCATTCTTCACACATTAGGCACAGTGCCTTACAATTATATTCTACATCTTTCAAACTGCATAATAGAAGTTTTTGGAGGTGAATATCAAGTATCATGTGTGCACCAGTTCTGGAATCTTGCATGCCATATACATTTAGGATTCAAACATGTTGAATAGAGCACAAAAGTACTTTATATACATTAGCTTAGAAACTCTACTACAAACTTCAAGTGTAACATAAAAGGAGACAAGCGTCAGCATAACATTTCGAAAGAAAGCTAGTGTAGGCTTTAAATTTGAAAGCAGAAAGGATATTTAAGAGAGAGGAGTGTAAAGAAGAAAGGATTTAAGAAGGATAAAGTGTGCCCAGCAAATGAAAAGTAGTTCAAGTGAGACTGAAAGTAGAATTGTTACAGAGATTGTCAGGCAAAAGACAAAGTGAACCTAAGCTACAAACAGGATAGATAGAGGATTAAATCTGTGCATACATGCATTAATATATACGTGTTTCTAAATACAGGCAGACAATTATATGTAGGTATTATCTGCTGTGTTTGTTTTATATCTAGCACTAGCTTTCCCAGTAAGGATATGCTGTTCCCCCTCTCAGTCAAGCCACAGGTGTCTTGAAAAACCTGTGTCCTTAATTTCCAGCTCCTCCAAAGTCCATACGAAATGCGCCCACAAGATCTGTCCTGTTGTCCTTGGTACAGTCACACCAAGGAATTTTGCAAAGATAGAAAAAAGTGAAGGAAACCTTGATAAAGTGTCCCCAGTCCCTCCCTTCATCTGCCTGTCTGGGGCAGGAGTTTCCATGGAGGAGCATATTATACTTATGAAGCAGTACAGAATACACATAGTGATAGCTGAGCAAGAAGACTAAATTATTTGAGAAAGTTCAAGGGAAAAGATAATACAGAACCTCTGTTGCACGGTGTTTCTTTACGAAGTGCGCTACAACTGGCTGTGATGTGTATCAGGGAAAAGTAATCTGAGGGTTATTTCTGCATTTTTTAAATGCAGTAGTAACAAATATTTTCAAAATTGTGATTAAATTTAGCATCAATTTTCACTGAAAACACTCTTTATTCGATAGAATATTAGGCCTGCAGCTTTGTAACATATGTTGCTGAAAATGTTCTGCATTTTTATTTGGGATCTTCCCACTTCAAAATTCAGGTGAAATGTTTAGAAATGATAAAAACCGAAATTATTTCACTTATGCTGAGTGATATATTTCAGAATTTATTTATGATATCTTCTTCTATTTTGGCTTACTATTTTGTTTGAGGGTCAGTTTGGTTCAGTCTCTGATTCCTTTTCATTTTAATTATCTGAAACCTTTTCCTATGGCAAAATTGAATGGTATCTACTGCTAGAATTCAAATTATGGTACATTCTAATCCCAGTTCAGATGATACTTAATTTTAGTTGTATGTGTACTCTTATAAAAATCATTTTGTCAGCTAACAGCCTGAGACAGTTTAAAACACTAAAATGAGAAAAGTAAATCTAGACTTCTGAGGTATTAATTTTTTTTTATTTAATTTTTTATTTTAATTATTATTCTCTGTTTTTACAGATAACATTTTCTGTTTGTTTTGCTATGTGCAATCGTTAATATATTCCCCAGAATGCTACCATTTCAGGTGCTGAAGCTTGATTAAACTAGAACCCATTGTGGACAAAATGAAGTATCTTTCTTTTTCTGTGGTTACTTATTTTGTTAGCTCAAATAAAGAAATTGAGCTGTCCCCAGATATGCAAAGTTTTTATTTATCATTTATGTGACAATACATAGAAGTTCCTTAAGATATTTTTTAGTAGTCTGGAGACAAAATTATCATAAAATGATACAGAAGGGAAGTGTAATACATGGAATAAAACGTATTGTTAATGTTAAAGAACTTATCTCAAAGAAGCATGCAGAACACTATAAAATTAAGTTGAAACGTACTTTTTATGGTTGTTACAATAGATACTTACCTTGTGATGCTTAAGCAGATCAAATGAAAATCCAAGGTAATAGAAAAGGAAATGAGACATTTCATAACATATCTAAGAAATGGATTAGACATGAATTTAAATGATTCACTCATATTTGTTTGTTATGAATGTAAAATAAAATCAATAGAACATGAATGCAAAGCAGATTTTATTTAGATTAATTGAATCTTAGAAAGCGGTTAAATACTATAAGCTATAATGATTATAGCAAGTATGAATACACTGACAGAAATTTGGACATTCCTTGAGTAAAAAAATGCTCATTATTTCCCTACTTGCATTCTTCATTTTACATCAGTAAAGTGCTATTTAAAACTAACTTAACTCTTATAGACAATATGAGAGGGCATTTATTATTTCACCTATTAAAAGTCAATGCTTATGTGAACAAAATCAAGACCAACTGCAGCAAAAACTTGAATTTTCTATATATTTTAGAAAATATGTCCTTTCTGGTGCTATTTCTCAACTCTGTTATGTATCCAAGACAGTTATCAGCAGTCATTTAATCCCTGATGTCAGGAAGTCTAATTTATTTGTAATAATGAGATGTGATATAAACCCAGACAATAGGAAAATAGAAATGGCTTCCTTCTCAAAAAGAGCAGAAGGAAAAGTGGCATTCAAAATACTGTTAGCTTTGAGCGAAGATAATGCTAAAACTTCAGGCTAAAAAGATGAAAGAATGAAGTTTTTAGATCAAACGTTATGTCAAGTCTACTGGACGTCAAAAAAAGTCATAGATTAGAAAAGATAAATTTGTAGGAAATGTGACAGAGGGTTTCATATGCAGGTGTAGAAGAGACAAGGGATGCATAGTCAGGTATATTCAATCAATATAAAAAACTTTTCTTGTTTAACATTTTCACAGATTTCACTGGAAACTTCATATTCTGAGATAATTTAGATTTGTGCTCTATTGCATCCACACCTACATTTCAGAGAGTGTGAAAGGAGAACTAAATCAAGAAAATGATATATCTGATCCTGCACTGAAATCAGACTGAGGACCCAATCAGACTTTTCTTTTTTAGTCACTATCTTAAAAAGGAACAAAAACAATTATTTATCTGGTAATTCTAATAATTCACTTCTAGGTAGCTCTTGACAACAGCTGCACCACTTTCCACTTCATAAAGCATCAGATATTATGAAGCTAGTAACATGGTTCATTTTTAAAACAGATGGATTATGGCTTTCCTATTGAAATTCAGTTTGGACTTTGTGTTCATTCCCTAATGTTCAGTGAAAGCAATATTGCACTTGGAAACACATGGAAGACAGGACAGTGCCTTGAAGTACACTGTCTGCACTTTTCTTCAATTCTATTTAAAGAGTGCATCCACTCTGATTTATCCATCCAAAAACAGGAGGTGGTTCAGATCAACTCTATTTCTGTCTTCCATTATGCTATAATAAATATATAACTTGGTCTCTGAATTATAGATTTACCAGAGAATGAAGAAGATAGAAAAATTTGAGAACAGCATAAATGTTCTCCCAGATGACACTAAATACATCTGGCGAGAGGGTCTGCTGAAGTTTTTGAAATAAGCTGTTTTTCTCTTTTGAATACATAAATATATTCTTGTTTCTCTGCTTGTTTACTGAAAATTATATTTTCCTCTCTATTCACTTAACCACTAACAGATTTTTTTCTCCAGCTCTATTTCAAAATGTTTCTAAAGTGGCAGAATACTAAGGAATAAATAAGATAATTCTAAGAATGAATAAGAAGTTTGTTGGAAATTAATACATTTCTAAAATATTCATTGTTATATTTAACATTCTCATCCTCCATTGCTTCCTTAATCAGGTAAATTAATTTAAGTTGAAGTTCTGTTGATTGGATTTAGCTGAAAGCCCATGAACACAAAGTAACAGTTCCTAGAATCTTCCCAAAATGTGGAGGGCAAAATCTTTTTAATATGTATATGAATAGAGATTGCTTTTGGGTATTTCTATGAGAAACTAACATTTACCAATGTGGTTCAAAATGAAAAAGAGCTGAAAAATGTAATGTGAACTTTTTTTTTTTACATGGTTTTATTAAACATCACTATCAGAACTTGCCTGTAAAAGAAAGCAACCCAAATTCTTAAATCAGTAGTCAGAGTATTTGGTCTTCATTTGCTTATTTTCAATCTTTGAACCATATTTTGTTTGTTCATGAAAAATAAGGACAAATCCATACTTTAAAATAATAGCAAAGTGCCATTTTCAGCAGTGCCAACATCAGCATAGTATTCATGCTTGCCTGTAAGTAGAAGTGGACACCTCCAATCTTATTAGAATTTATGTTTTAACAAATCTTTCATCAGATGTTTAGTTCTAAAGTCAATGAGCCCAGAGAGCTTTTTTTTTCTAATTTTTGAAACAGTACTGTGCCACAGAATTTAATTTGCATAATTTCTCCAGGGAGATTTTAACTGTGGAATGTAAACGGGTGAAAGAGAACCCCAGAGTGCTGTCAGCCTGGGAAAAATCTCTGTTACTGTGCCAAAGGGTTTGTTTCCAAGCGTAGAGACTTTTCTCAGGGGCGCTAAACTCTCAGTGTTAGGTACTCAGTGCCAGAACCTTTCATAAAGGTTTCTTTAAGTTATTTTCTGCAAAAGTTGTCATAAAGATCATGTAAGAAACAGTACAGTGGGCAGAACTAGAGGCCTTCCTTGAGGCCCCCTTTTAATGATGATCCTTTTTAATAGCTGATTACTATATATCATTTCATGAAAATTTTCAGTGGATTTTGGCAGGCGATTTCCTGTATTCTAAATACTGCCCTGCAACAAGGCACTTGATATCTCAATAACAGTTGACTCACTTGGATTGAGTTCTAGTTTTGCAACATAGAGTCTATGACTGTTTTTTTACCAAGTTTATAACAGTATTATCTGACTCATATCCAATTCCTTCTTTACATTAATTTTAAAGGACTTTATGACTGGAAAGGTTAGGACTGTAAAAAAAACCCAGTGAATTCTCATCCAAATTTATCAGCTTTATCTATGGAAATTCAAAACAGTTTTGCTATTTCTAAAGAGAGCACCTATTGGGTGATGTTTCTCAGGCCTAATTTCAATATTTACTCTGGGATATTATGAATCATGTCCTGATCTCTAAAAGGAGACTAGACAACTATGTACAATGCAGACATTAGATAAATCTCATTCAGAATTACTAAGTACTTTTGAACTCACTCTTAAGACATACATACAGATTTATCAGTTCTTTAATCTAAAAATTTTCATAGATATTTGTATCCAGTTTACTTTCTCAGTGTTTTTTCTGGTGTCAGCACCCTAATAAAATTATGTAAATATGTCATCATTTAGTTGTAACAGCCATCTATGGAGTGTGAATATACAAACTACTTACACTCCCTCTGGGGTTGCTGGAGAGACAGTCTCCTTCAGAAAGCAATACAGAGCAGAAGTTTATCTGTGGTGTTCCAAATCACCCTCCAGAGAAACCTGTTTCTCTCTTCTCACTGCATATTGTAAGAATTGAAAGAAGGCATCCTAGAATTAGATGTCTCATCTTAGGAAGTGTTACACAGCCTTATGTGAGAACTGAAAGCATTGTAATACCAGGAAGCCTTTAGAAAGAGGAGTGCAAGGGAAAAAATAAAATCACCGCCTTTGTGTGATCAACCTAACAACTTTACATTCAAAAAATAAGATGCATGAGGAAATATTGACACAGAAAACAGAGAAAACTGGTAGTCTTTGTTCTAGGAGATTTGAGTATGTGTGCACTCATGTGCATGAATGTTTGCCCATGGGGAGGGAAACAGAAAATAAACAGAAGGATTACTTATAGCAGGTAGAAGATAAACTAAATATCTCTACAGCAAGCTGCTGCTGTGAAAGACAGGGATTACCAGAATGCAGTTTTTAATTGGGTTTGACAGACTTTGGAGAATGAGAATCATCAGCACAATAACTGTCACCATGTTCAGGGACTACAGCCAGAAAGCACAATTGCTGAATCACATTAGCATTGTCTGATACTGTAATGTTGTGACTTCAGTTAGAACTGAGCATCTCTCATGGTTCTGAGGAATAGCATATTCTTTGCCATGTAATCATGAAAAAAAGGCACCTGGAATGTAGATCAAAGATGTGCTTGATTATTTCTATATCTGGATGACTGTTGTTTTTAACAGGTAGTATAGTGCTGCAAATTCACTAATCTCAATATAAGGAAGGAATGGTGATGCAATAACAAATCACAGCTGCTGTCATCAATCCCTGTTAAAAGATCTAGCTGTGTTTGTTTAACTGGTATGGGAAGAGCATTTAGCAGATGCTGAAGTATGACTGTCTTAGGTTGGTGGTCTATGCTGGCTTACTATTTTATGGAACTCTAAATAGAGAATAAGGGAAGAAATTAAGAAGAGACTCTGGAGATAAAATACATTTTCTGCTCATTCTGAAGATGACAGTTGCTGTTGCATAAACATCACATCAAGAAAGGGAGAAGGTTATGTGCCACTGCCGTTGTGCTTCCTGGTATTCAGCCAGTGAGTTTTCAGAGGTATTCTCAAGTGAAAGACACTTTTGTGACCAAAAAAATAATAATACACAGATAATTAACCACTTACCTTTTCTTCATCACTGGCCAAATTTGGAGATCATTATTCTCTTTTGCTTGGGTTTGTGAATACTAAGATAGCAAGGTTTTGCTGAAAGTCTTCAGAAAGTGTTCAGCACAGTTTGTAGGACCTCAGTAGTATGATGAGATACAGAATTTGTGAGAGAAATTAGTTCTTGGCATTATTTTTGCATACCAGAGAGATTCTGAGAGGTTTTTCTGATGAGTATAAAACTCTATAACTATCATGACAGTTTGTTATTTTTTTCAGCATGTGAAATACTTCCTAGATGAGCAAGGTAGTTACTTACATAGACAATTTAAAACAACTTTATCTGAATAATTCTGATATTGCACAGTAAGCCAATCTCCCTAGTGCTTAGGAATACCAAATTTATAAGAACCATGCATTATCCTCTGTGATCCATAATTGTTCTGAAAGCAAATTCTAACTGTGATGAAATATCTACTTATTCTGACATAGCTGCAGTCTTGTGAAACTCTTTACTTTGCTGTGATTTCTCTAAGACCAAAACCCTTCATAATCAAAATGTGAATCGCAGTCCATGTACTAAAAGGCAAACGCAAATGTTAACAACTCAAGAAATATGTATTTAAATGTACCTTTTTATTTTATTCATTCCTCTCTCTCTGTGTCCTAAATGCTGAGGTTATGAATGTTAAGAACATGTTCTTTTAATATAATACTGCAGCAGTGGAGCAGCAGCACATCTTCCTAAAAAGATGTGATTATTCTTATAAAAGTTCTGTGTGGATTCTCAGGGAGCAAAGAAGATCATTATTATTGTTAATAACTATGAAAAATAAAATTGTTTCAAAGTAAAAAAGAAAAGGACTTTATTAATATAGAATGTCATGTTATTAATGTTATTTTATTATTGCTGTAGTTCATCTTGATTCACTTTTCTACAGCAATTTTAGTACCTTTTCATCCTACTCTAGTTTTCTTTCCTTATGTTCATCTTCAGAAGATAATAGTCAGCCTGCACTATGTTTTAAGACCTGAATGAGAGAGATTCAACAAAGAATGGGAAAAAAAAGATTGTTTAGAAAAGAAAGCACACACACAAAATAATAATTTTCTTGCTTCCACTTATTTTTCTCATTATTACTGTGTGTTAACGTCATGGTTTTGTGATTTTCGGTTGTTGGTATTCCACATCATAACATCATGTAGTGAATGTACCTGGTTCTCAGAAGAGAAGGACTACTACAGTCCCCACGGTACTTTGCTCCTCTGTTACCATTTCCGGCCAGAGGGAAAAGATAAAAATTTGCAGATCACAAGACCTCGTCCCTTTTCTTTCTGCCCATCTCTCATCCTGGCAGCACCTCGCTCTCCAACCGTCTTATCGTCGGTAGTAGAGTAAGGCCTACCTTGATTTTGGGACATTCTCTCTCTCTGTATTGGATTTATCAGCTTAAATTGTAATTATACTGTATTATAGTGTGTTGTTTTGCATTCTGATATTTTATTTAGTAAATTAGTTTGTTTCTCCTCAGATTGTTACCAATGTTTTGCTCTCAGGGCCATCTCCTTGCCCTTTTTCCCTTTTCCCAGGGTGTGGGTCCGTGGGTCCCCCATCCCCTTCGTCACGGAACCAGGCCAAACGCCCGTAAACTGTTGACAGTTCATATCTAATTTTTCAAAGATTGTATCTGTCAGACTCCTGAAAATTCTTTTTCTGATCTAGCCAAAAATTTAAGTACATACTTAACCACAAGCCTAAGCATCTGTTTCTTTGAAGTGAGTAACTCTACAAAATTCTACATTGAATCACGGTCTAAATGCGTTGTTGAACAAGGGACAGAAGCAAGTTTTCAATCCTGCTTTATAGGAGAGATGAGACAAAAGTAGCTCCTACGTGCTGTGCTTTTGCTCTTGTTCGTATATGCAATCCTATTAACTTAGTCACCCTGATACAAAGAAATATCAGCTGCAAATAACTTTCTAAACTGCAAGATTTTATTTGTATTGTTTGGAGAATGTTCAGATTATAACTGATGATTGGTATTATGCTTCGTTAGAACATTCATAAACATTAGCATTCATCGTATACATAGTTATCCGTCACTCTACTGAGCTTGTAAGGCAAGAGGTACATTTCAGTCAGTCACTGCATTACGTTGATTTTTGCTGATTGATATGTGCTGCAAGGCATCATTTGATGTGTTCCTACAGAATAATAGAAGTAAAACATGCTGGAGATTTCAAACAAAGTGTTTTTGATGGGTCTGGAGTATTTATAATAATGACTATGGTTGCTTTCCCCTTAGTCTGGAAGACATACTGAAAAAACACTGTGTATGGGCTAGGACTTCTTGGCAATACATTACTGGAGGTATCTGTTTAGGATTTAAAGCAGTAACTGCCTAAAATACAGGAAAGATTTTTTGATTTTAATGGTGGAGAAGGGATAACATAATGTTTTGGTTTTTTTTTTCCCCACTGTATATCCCTTTATACTTTGATTTCTAAATCCTGATGTTCATAATTCTATTAGTGAAGCATCTGGACGTTTTTCAGCATACACATATTGAAGAATAAATTATGCTTCACTGGTTACTATCATCTCTTTCCTTACACATCTTCCTAAAACAATCAGCTTTTCAGAAAAAAAAAATTATAAAACAAAACATAAACAACATAACAACAGAAATGTTATTTTCACAATGACAAATTCGTGTCTCTCTCTCTGTGTAAATATACATATATATAGTTGAATTTCCAGTCCTTTAACATGAATTTTGAAGAATGCAATCTTTAAATATAAGGTAGCAATTTAATCTCACAGTAGAGCTGTAGGTAGGTAGAATCTCAGCTGTGTTTGTACACACTAGAATGCTAGAATGAATGTGTGAGCTCAGGAGTCTTTGAGAGGGTGTGATCCCTGGGAGTGAGTCTCATCCAACCTATTTTAACCACTTATTCATTATTCTACAGTTATTCTAACTATTTTAGGCACCTAAGCAACACTGGGGTAAATTGCCTTGTGCTGATTCCTTGCCCCAGGTCATCAGATAAGTAGCTTGGAATAGATATCCAGCATTCAGGAAAGTCAGTTATGCTGAGTTGGATCTTCAGTCAAAGGAAAGATCTGAAAAGCATTCTGTGATTCTCTTACTTCTAGTCCCTGCCTCATCTTGTTGATTGTGAGGACAGAAATCTTGGCCTGTGATGAACACTTTTGAAAATCCTATGCAAAATTTACCTGTTTAGAAAGATTATCAAGCTCAGTGATTAGTTCATTCAGTTTTCTGTTATTTGTGTAATGTCTGTTTGTATTTAAAATCAATTCTAATCCATTTCCTGATGCTTCAACTATCCAATCTAAGTTCAGTTACACTAACATGGTACATTATAGAAACTAATTAATGTTCACAAAATTTGTTAGAAGTCTTTGTATGGTCTGTAGAAGTATCACAAGTTGTCATTACATATTCAGTTTACTTTGTCTTCCAAATCCATGTCTTAGTCCATGACTTTCACATCAAAACCATTAGCAGAAAACAAACAAAAAAACTATATTGAATCTCTTCTTACTACTTGCGTATCCTTTGCATTTGACTGCAACCAATCATTTCCTGTCTTCATGAAATCTCTTTTCAGTGCTACTTAGTGTTTCTTGATCATCTGTAGGAGATCAAAATCTAAAACATTTATCTACTTCTTTAAATGACTGTATCCAAAATTTTATGTTTATAGCACTTTTGAAAGGGGAAAGAAACATCATAGAATCATAGCAAAGATCATCGAGTCTCAACCCCCCTCCTAAGTGCAAGGTCGCCAACCACTAGACCAGGCTGCCCACAGCCACGTCCAGTCTGGCCTTGAATGCCTCCAGGGATGGGTTGTCCACAACCTCCCTGGGCAACCTGTTCCAGTGCGTCACCACCCTCTGTGTGAAAAACTTCCTTCTAATATCAAATCTAAATCTCCCCTGTCTCAGCTTAAAACAATTCCCCCTTGTTCTATTGCTATCTACCCTCACAAACAATCGATCCCACTCCTGTTTATACACTCCCTTCAAGTATTGGAAGGCCACAATGAGGTCTCCCCGGAGCCTTCTCTTCTCCAAACTAAACAAGCCCAGTTCCATCAACCTTTCCTCATAGGAGAGGTGCTCCAGCCCTCTGATCATCTTGGTCGCCCTCCTCTGAACTCTTTCCAAGAGCTCCACGTCCTTCTTGTGCTGGGGGCCCCAGGCCTGGACACAGTACTCCAGATGGGGCCTCACAAGAGCTGAGTAGAGGGGGACCACCACCTCCCTCTCCCTGCTGACCACTCCTCTTTTAATGCAGCCCATCAACAACAAGAAAAACAGAGCTGTCCAAAAATCAGTGAGTTTTTTTTATTTCTTATCATATGTGAATTCTTTCAGTTGGACCTATCCTTCCTGTAATCAAATATTTTTACCTAAATGAAACAAATCTTATTTATTATTGTTTAATTTATGCATGCATTATATTAAATTTTTATAAAGTATTTTGTACATTTCTTGTTACAACATTCTGATATGCAACAGCAATAATATAAAGGAAAAAACTTCTCCTGATTTCATGAAAGCATGTCCACCATTAAACCAAAAGAAGGATGTCCTAACAGACTAGTGATATTTCCAGAGAGGATGCTTTAACATTAAAAATAAATGCTATGCATTCACATAGAAACAGAGACAAATCTATGCAATAAATGACAGTTTTCTATTCATGTTATTCTGTGTAACATAATGGTTACAAAAAGCTTTCACCGTATATATATATTTATGAGTACACAATGTACTTATTAATTTTAGCAAAAAAAAAAAAAAAAAGAATCCAATGCTCATTAGCAAACCTCGATGCAATTAATTTAAGGAATATGGAAATTTCACTAATGAGAATGGTAACAGACCACTGATTAATTAAGTCTGTGGGAAGAACAGCTTAGTAACCTGTCTCTGTTTCAGGAAACTCTGCATTAAAGTGAAATTACCATGGCAAAGCATATTTTTTATAATAGATCTTTTTGCAGAAGAACAAGATGTGAATTCAAATGTATATGTTATAAGAATGAATAGCTAGGAAAAAATACATATATTCCTTTTGTATCTGTGGCCAGAAACATATGGCCTCTTTTCTCAGTTGACAAATGATAGAATGTGGAGCAATGGTATCAGGTTGCATCAGGAGATATGTAGGATGGATATTAGGAAGAATTAGGAAGAGAGTGTGGTTAAGGATTGGAACTGGCTGCCCTGGGAGTGCTCATTCCTGGAAGTATTTAAGAAACATGTGGATACGGCAGTAAGAGACATGGCTTAGTGATGGGATTCAGGTCAAGTTGATGAGTAGAGTTGGTGATCTTGAAGATCTTTTCCAACCTAGATGATTCTGTCAGTATGATTCTAATCATACCAATAATTTTATTTCAAAAGGAGAAATATTACCCCTCTGTTTTTTTGCTGAACTATACAAGATTGCTGTGTATGTAAAACAGATTGGAACTTTGGAGGTAGCTGCATCCCAGTGGCAAATAAAGTGATCTTCCTTCTTGTATTCCACAAGCCATTTTAAAAATTTCTGCTGTGTCTCATGTTGAGACTGATTTGCAAATTACCGTTACCTTTAGAGACAAAAAATAATTTAAAGTATAACTATTACGATCATATTTTACGTAGATAATTTGCATTATGCACAAGCTAAACCAATAAAACAAAGAGACAGAAGATAAATAGTAAGCAGGTTCAGTTTCTCTTATTCAAGTGAGCACTCTTCATTTCACTTGTCATGATATTATTTTTATATCAGCAGCCAAAAAACAAAAGTCTGTCTGTTTATAAATGACAGGTTGGTGTGTAAGTTTCTCTGGTATACTAAACAATTACACAAACATTAAAAATTTAGTTCCATCAGAGATAAAAAATTCCCTAAAATCAAAATCTGGCAAAACATTTACATAGTTTAATCTCAGATGATGCTCTCCTCCACTTGCACATCTGCTGTAAAATGCATTTAAGTATTAGAAGACATTGTGGGTGTTTGTTTAGGCTATAGGAAACTTGTTTCTAAACGTGTGACAGTGATGTAATGGTGGGCAGTACAAACTTACAAATAACTAATTTTAGTTTTGCCTTGTCTTTCTACTTATGTAATAAGAAAAAGATTCAATTTAATAGCATTAAAGGTAATAATTTGTAAGAATGTGATACATTAGCAATAAATTTTATCTAAATATAAGCAACGGAGTACGTTTTATCTCAGCAGAGGGTACTAGGCATAGCTTGATAACTACAATAAAGACAGTTTGGAGCATGGAAAAACTTGAATTTGTAAAGCAGTGTTCATAGCATATGATAGAGTTTTAGGGTAGAATAAAAGAGAGAAGAAAATGTTCAGGCAGTTAAGGAAATCCTACTTATAATATTTGCATGAAGGGATTTCAAGTTCCTGGGTATTGATCAGAATACAAATTTAAAAACAGATAAGGGAAGCGTAAAAGATATCTTCTGACGATTTACTTAGCAAGCACCAAGATCATAGGCTGTTTTGAATTGTAACTTAAGAAACTGTACACATGGTAGTATGAATGTGATTAAAAAACAGAAATATTGACCTCCGATCCTACAACAGAGAAGGGCAAGAGGTTATTTCATTTCCATTCCATCTCTCTATTTACCTTTCCACCTCTGAAGTGTGGGCAGCTGCTCACCACATTTTTTCACTCAGGATAGAGGAAATAAAAAAAGGGAGAAAACATGCAAAATGTGAAAGGAATATTGACTATTCTAAACAAAGCTGTTTGTTCCTCTTCTCCTTGCAAAGAAATCATTCTCCAGTCCTAGATCAGAGTATTCTCAGCTGTTGTAAAAATTTAATTAGATGCAGGTTGTTGCATCCATGTTGTACTGTTGTTCTTCATCCAATGTATGTTCCTTGGGCAGGAATTATTCAATTCTTATGTTATTTACACTGGCTAGGTACAGCTGTTCTCAAGATTTCAGATTAGATTTTATATCATTTTCCTCGGTGGTAGTTTAGAATGGCTCTCTTTCTTTACTTTGACCTTTTGGCAGCAATTGGAAGACCCCACATTCAGTGGCACACAGAGGTCTGCTTTCCACCACTTTTAGCCTCTATGTATAAATCCCTTGGAGAGATAACTCAAAGTTAGCATTGCAACTTTATGCTGTGTAAAATCTGCTGCTTTAGAAGGAGAATATATAGACTTGCCTTTAGAGAGAAGCAGCAGTTACATCTGCTGAGTCAATAGCCACCACAGGTAAACAAAAATCTAGACCCAAGCCTTTGACCTTATTTTTTTCCTATACTTACGTTTTCATTAGTCCAGAAAGAATAAGTACGTTGTGACAGATGTGGAGCATGAAGGAGTGAAAATGAGGGGATTGAGGACTGAGAGGAAAAGAAGGCTACCTTTTGGGACTTTTTCATTCTTACCAAACACCTTTGGTATGGCATGTGTAGGAGGGCTACTCGCAGCTCAAAACCAAACATTGTCCGTATCACAGTGTCCTGTTGTAAAACACAAGGTGTAAGAACATCAGTTGAATATTACTGTAGCTTAGTTCTTCCTGAGTTCCCTCTATATTTAGTGGAAAAAAAGAAGATTCTTAGAGGAACTACTTAGAGTGTAAGCCTATAACAGTTGCTTTGAGGAGTCTTTCTCCACTAATAGTATTCCTAAGCTGAAGGTCTCTCGGTGGTTATTCCACAGTGATCATAATAACAAGGATTGAATGCACTTCTGTGACACCTATCCACAGAAGGCTACCCCTGTGTGTTGTAGGATCTTCAGTTATGAAGCATAACACAACATCAAGCTCAAGGTGTACGCGAGGGACTAACATAAAGCTGATTTAGCATTAATCAGCCCACAGTTTTTATCATGGGTTTTCATAAGTAGTGTAATAGCTTTAAACCAGAGTGCTTTAATTCAGAGAAAAGAAAAAAGAAAAAAAATGCCTGAAACCTTGTGTTTTAGGTGAGGTGGAGGCTTTTTGTATGTTTGGATTTGCTTTATATTTTCTATGTTGTTTAAATGGGATTTGTGAATTAGAGATATGAATAGACATAATTAGCTTACCTATTCTTTCTCTCCCACTGCTTTCTCATATCTGCTTTTTATCCTCTTATTTTTGTCTGTAGGAGCATCCTCACCGATGCACATCTTTAGGAATTATTCCCAGTGGAATCTCCTAAGTGAAACAACTTCTACAAAAGCAACTGTATGTGCTTAAATTTAAGTGGAATAATTCCATTTATTATTTAGCTGTGATATTAATGTACTAGAGCTGAGCTGCATGATAAAATACTTCTTAAGGAGTCTTTCTGGTGAAATAGCAGAATGACAATCAAGTCAGTGTATTAGAGAGATGTTCATACAGAAACTAGGCTTGTGTTTTACATATCAGGGAATAGAAAGGCCATAAAAGAATTATTCCACAGTTTTGAGAGAGTATTTACCCATCTTATTTTTGTGACGTCCTTCCTTTATGAATTTGGTTATCTATAAACGGCATTTTTTACATTCAAAGCTTATTTTAAAAGTCTGTATTTTTGTGTGCAAGATAGGCATGTATCATAATTTTGAGAATAAACTACTTGCCACTTAAGTGTTGTTTTACAGGTTAAATGGTTCTGGAGCAGCAAACCAAATGAAGTCACTAGACAGAAATCTGAATTTGGAAAAAGGACTAGGAGTGCTAAGAAGTAGTGGGAAGAATGCTGAAAAATATACTGATTTTAGGCAATAAAACAAATACATTCCTAAAAATATTGTAGAGCTTTAAGTACTTCCTTTTACACACTCATAAGTGGCATATTTGACAAGGTAAATGGCATATGTGAGTATGTATTTCCAATTACTGACATACAAATTATTGTTACTCTATATGGTGTGTCAAACTTTGTTATCAGTTTCCTTTCTGAACTTTTTTGCCCGTGAAAATGCTTACTACTCTAATAATGAATTCAGTCCACAGCAAAACAACATATTTCAAATAACTGGATCATAGTAGTGCATCCTGTAAAGCAGCAACATTTTTTAATTTCTCTGAATAATATGCAATAGCATGCAGCTTTATTGAGGAACTTAACAGTTTCAGAACAATAATATTCTTTAATCATTCCCTGGTCATGTAAAGACCAATGCTGAGGAATAAATGAAAAATATGAATGCACTAGGATTGGCCTGATAAGTAGGAAACTTTCCCAGAAGATAGGATATATAAATCAGAATCTCTGACATAGGTATGTGAATATACCACTAGGCTAAACTGAAAAGCATCTTCTGCAGCTGCACATCAAAGGCAAAATTGGAATGTTCTCTTACTAGAACAGCCATTGGCAAGTAAACTTAGCAGAGTATTCTGGTCTTACACAGATTGCCACCACAACTATTCACCATGCAACTGGTTGGTGAGCCCAGAAGAAAGCATGAGAGTTAAACCTAATGTGGGGCATCTAATTCACCTCTTAAAATAATTTCAAGAACCTAATACTGATTCTTAGTTTTCTCTGTGCCTACAAGGCCTTAAACCAACTCCATGTCTGTCTGCTTCTGAAATCAGTGATTCTCTGATTTCTGTAGTGTAGAAACAAGGGTTTTATAACTTGACTTTGATGAGCTGTACATGCCTGCATAAATCTCTCAATAAATAAGATCCTGAAACACCTCAGCTTTTGTGAAATATCAAAATGTCTGTGCTACTGAAATGAAGCTCCAATTCTGTGAGGTGTCTCAGAATAACAAAGTGGTTGATGTTTGTAGAGACCTCTGGAGGTTGTCTGGTCCACCTCCTACTCAAGCAGGGCCATACTACTCCAGATTGCACAGGACCACATCCAGGCATTTTTTGAAGATCTCCAAGGAGGAGACTCTACAAGCTCTCTGGACAACCTGTGTTAGTGACAGGTCACTTGCATAGCAAAGAATGTATTATGTTTTATAGTAATGGGTAGCATTGTGAAAATACTACCAAAAGAAAGCAAAAACAAAAAAAAGAATGAACATGGCAAGGCGAGGAAAGTCTTAGGGTATATTAATCTGAGACCAGTGAATGAACTTAAGTCAGGAGGCGTAACTTGAATTGAATTTACATGAAATATTTTCACTGCCAACATTGAAAACTTACTTACTAAATAGAAAAGGAAATCTTTTTAGAACTTGGGCCAGATTTCAAATAGCTTTACTTTCATATAATGATTCATAACTCTCCAAAGGAGAACAAACTGTTGCCCAAATTTCAGAGGTAATTTTTGATTTGAAATCATATTCATTTAGTATTTCCAGGTATGTATGATTGTATTGGACATAAAATAAAAGGAATGTATCGTGGCCTCAGACTAGACTAGAGCAGAACTACTCTCAATCTGCAGTTCAAGTGACATGGTTAAAAAGGTGTTTTCAGAATTTTATTAGATGTTCATACAAAATAGTTTAATGAAACAAGATTATTTCTTCCTCTTCTTCAACAGTTTTTTTTTTTTTTTTTATTCTTTTCCTCACTAGAAGAAGACAATATGTCATTATGGAACTACATCATCTTCAGTGTGCAGAGTAAGAGGAAATAGTGCAAAAAGTGTTTTATTTCTTATTTAATATCTATCTGTTTGTTTGTTTATTTTCAGTTTAAATATTGTTTGTGTTGAATCGTGGGGCAAACAGTCTCATAGCTGAAAAACACTGAGAAATATTATGGGCCTTCTATTTAACAGCAGCAAAAAAAAAATGTACTATTATATAAAAGTCTTCTTTTTTTTTTTTTCCACCTTGTAAATTGAGTCCTCAGTCTGTCCTTGATAAATGAAAAATACTTCTGGCATGAGGAGACCAACAGGCAGCCCCTCAGATACTTTAAATGATAATTGCCACAGCAGGTCTTTTTGCCACAGAATGATGACCACAGTCTGAAAACAGTCTTAAAAACAACATTTTGTAAGGGCATTTGACAACTTCTTTTACTTTGATTCTTCACAAGAATCATTTACCTCTATTAGATTGCTGCCTCCATGGGGAAAAAGGAAAGTTCAGGTCTAGAACTCTTGTCACTCTTTTGAAGGCATTTTAAATTAATAGGACCCTGGTGATTTCAAATAATTTACCAACCAGCCACTGGTAACTTCATAAGAATTTTTCCCTGAGGGACTGTGGATGCTGAACTGCTGAGTCTGAGTACTGACGCTACATTGCTAAGTGGATGAAAAGTGGTAGAATCAGATGTGAGCATTTGCAACATCATTTGGTCCTTGCTGTTTTGTAACAAGAATCCCTGTTGTGCCCAGCATGTAAGATCATGGAGAGTGAAGATGCATATTTACTGAGTTACCTGCTCATTCATGAAACAGTGTCATTGCCTGCATTTAAATCTGATGAAAAAGCAGTCATCAACTGTTTTTTTTAGGCATGTAAAAGCTTGTGAAAGTGATGAAAAGATAAGATGGATTTTAACCTTCTGACTTTCATGGCAGGGAAGATTAAAAAAAAAGAAAAGAGAAAATTGTTCTAACCAACATACATCTGTAGGACTATGAATATAATTCAGAAGGAAACTGGATGTATTTAGTGTGAAGAAGTGGGCATTTGAAAGAGAATCATGTGTTACCCTTGAGATTAATTTTTTTTTACAATGCCATTTATTGTTTGAACTGTAGCAAGCAAAGGCTTAGATATATCATCAATTTAATACACAAACTTCTATCAGAAAGCAATCAGAAAGCAGCTCTAAGAGGAAAAACCTCCTAGTTTTTAAGGACCCCTCCATATCACTTTAGTTTAAAGGCTGCTGTTATTTTTATGTCATAGCCAAAGCAGATGTAGAGTATAATTCTTTATTTGTATTCAGAATGGAATGTTAGGCATGCTGTCATGTACAGTAAGAGGAATCACTGAGAGTTCATGTATTTCATAAAATATAATCCCAACTCAAAGAATAAAAAGCTTAATGTTCTTAAATCTGTTCAACTCATAAAATATTACCTTTGGTGCTTGATATCAAAGTCATCTGTTGGAATCCTTACAATTCTAATATGGACCTTTACCTTCAAAAGCATATCCACTGCTGAGGTATTTGCAGTAGATAAGGTTTGCATGTTTTTAAATTCTAGAAAACACTGACTATTTGTAAATATTATAATACATTACAATAAAGGTCTAAGATCTGTGTTCCTTCTCTGTCAGAAGTACAATGCAGATGAATCTTCTGTCCTTTATATACACTTCAGTACAATGCACAAAGAGCCAAAAAAGTCTGCTCTTCCAGAAAACGTGACATGCAATTGAGTGCAGCTTTATTCTGTTTTTCTGTGAGCTATATCATTGATCTCAGTCATTAGGATCTAGACTTGTAAATGTTAATTACATTATTGCTGTGAAGTAAATACCCACAGGTCAAGGTTTTTAAAGGTGACTTCCATATATTAGGATACTTCATCTTTGTTTGGGCTATACAAAATTTCAAAACTTGTACTGAAGTCACAATGGCTATTTTATACCACCACTGTAGTCCTACACATTTTTTCCTTTAAAGTTTCTTGTTCCTTGATACCAGTAGAAATGATATATACTGCTGTTTGATTGAGATTTTTGTTCATTATCTGCAGGGCAAATTCTACAGCATGTAATATATAAGCTGTATCTTTTTCTTATGTTTATACTAGGTTAACAATGAAAGTCACTGAAAAAAGACAAAGAAGAACTTCTGTGGAACACGGTGTAAGTACATGTGGATTTGAAATGAAAACAAGTTCACATGAGCTTATTGACCAGAAGACTCTGCCAACATGATTTATGAGTTCAGAACTGAACTCTATAGATGATCTCAATTTCTGTAGCTGTGCAGTTCAAAGTTTCATCGGTCACCTGTGGAAAGAAAATAAGACATAAACCCTTAGGTCTGAATGGCTGAGACAATACGTTTCTCATTACGAGAAATGACCCTAGGATACAAATGAGAATGAGATGTAATTGCTTATCTCAAGAGGTTATCCCCATGAATGTGTAATAGAATTTTTAAATTATATGTTCAATTCAAAAATAACAATAAATTGATCAATGGACATGCTTTAAATAATTCATATCATATGCAAAATGAATCTGTTTAAATAGGTCACATAGGTAAAAAGCAACTCAGTTACACAAATAAGAATTCTATGGAAGATAATCAGTTTTTCTCAAGACTCCTCTTCAGTGCTGAGGACGAAAATGATGGAAGGAGCCTTCTTGTTCAGATAAGAGGAAAGACGGAGATATGATGTTGCAATTCAAAACCATTATCACAACTCAGGTATTGCAAGCTTATCAAAGACTAGAAATAATCTAAGTGAATACTGGAGCTGGCCTCAGCAGGCTACCATAACTGAAATATCCTGGATTGCCTCAGTTATTCTAAAGGTTTTTCAAGCTCCAAGGAAATGAAAATCAGAAAGGCTAGGGGTGTTTTGTCTGTCCTTCCAGAACACCAGAACTTAAGTTGTGTGATATATTTTTTAAAAGCTGAAGTACGGCACTCTGAAAGTGTCGATAAAGAGTAGCATGTTGCTAAGATGTTTAAACTCATAACTACCTGCATGTACTTATGTGTCCTGGGAGTAGAAGGGAGTGTATGGCATGGTCTCAGCTGCTTCACCATAGTGTCTGCTGTCTTAGCTGAACTTCTCAGTCAAAAGCATGCTAAGCTGGGGTAACACAGCTAAAAATTATCTTTGTATCTGCATAGATTTATCTTGTAATCAACAGTCTCCAAATAGGTGCAGGAATTTGAGGGCTGCTCACATCGTTTGACTATTATCTAACACATTTTTAGTATTTGTCTTCATTTTGCTGTTTTTTTTCCTTTTAATATAAAGAACTATGAAGAACTAATGTCTGTGATACATTGATTCATACGTGTGAGTTATTGTGTTTTTTTTTTTTTTTTTTTTTTACCATTGATAAATTGCTTGTTTGGCCTCAAAAAGGCAATTTTATGAGATTAACTTATGTTTGGAGATGTATATTGTTCCACTTTTTCACTTAATAAAAACCTTTTTTTCTCCCCTCTCAGTAGCTGCCAAGCTTCAGGTAATTCAAATACATAAAAATACTGCAATTTCTGCATTGTGACTTACTTTAGAATAATTAACTCAAATCTGACACTGAAAAGGATAGTTTAGCTTTCACCTATATGCAGTCTTTGGACTAGTCCTGCTTCTCCTACTGTCAGTGTCAAAACTCCTCTTGGTTTTCCTAAGAGAATGACTGGCCCCATTTACTGTGTATGCAAGACCCTAAAGGCTCTTTTAAAGCCAGCAATAAGCTAAGCCCCTGTTGTACTATGACTGATTAATTCTCTTGGAATTATTCCCCAAGCAGCACTAAATTGCAAAACATTTTTTTTTTATTTCAATTTCTTTATTTCTCATACCATTTTATTGCTTATAAACTATTCCCTTTACTTCATCTTTCACAATCAGCTTCATTGTTTTCAAATTTACAGAGAAGGCAAGCAGCAGACAATGAAACAAGGGCAAACAGAGGAATAGAAAATGGGAATTATGGGGAAAGACTACGCTATTTCAAATGTTTTTTTTTTTTTAATATTTAAATGTCTCTACTTTCATTTTTATAAGGCTATTGACACTAAATATGTACTTCAGCTAACAGAATCTTATGCTTGCCTCGGCTTTCAGTATCTTAACACATCTGCAAGCCAATATTGTTGTCCCTGAGAAGTACAAATCAAAGAGCTAACAAACAAGCAAAAAAAAGAGATAATTAATTTTGAAATGAAAGATAATTTTATTCAGCAGACACTAAAAATCTGAAACTATATTGTCAAGCAAACTATTTTTTGTTTTTTTTTGCATTTTTAGAAATGTTAATACACTTATCTAATTTTCTCTAATTGCTTTTCAAAGCAGGAAATCAGAAAGGGTTTTTTCAAGTGATATCGAAAAAACAACTACAGCATTTCCAAATGCACAATTTTTCTTGTCTTTCCCTTGATATAAAAGTATTCATTGGAATAATTCAAATTGATGAATTTTTTAACTCTACATGGATATACACACGTAAACTACTTTTACACTAACAAAAAAGGCATCCTCAGTTATACACACAGACACATAACTGCAGACACACAACTGTATTTGCAGGGCAGCATGTGTGTTGTGTGTATTTGCCCTCCTTTCCCCCTAATGTCTTTTCCTTTGCAGTTCATATCACAATCTGTAAATTGTCTTCCAAATATACAGTATGTAACATGACATAACTGTCAATTCACTTTTCCAGCAGCTCTGAAAAGGGCAATGAATACGAGAGACAGAGCTAACTTGAAATGCTTAAATTCCTTTGAAGGAAAGTAACTGAAAGAAATTGACAGTACATTCCTGATTAGACCTCTTCACCTGAATCCATTTTTCATTCTCTTTCTGCTGGCACTGCCTTTTACTGTAACGGGATAGGTTTGTGCAAGCTACTTTGTAGAGCTAGTGAGTAACTAAAGCATGCTGTGCAGCTAGTGTGAGGTATACAAGACTTTACTCTGCTAATGAAATAAAACTACGTCTCCTTAAGGGATTAGCTGGATGATAATTAAGCCCTCCTTGCTTCTAAATGACGAAAAACCTGTCAGCAGCTCCAGCTCACTATTCTTAAAGTGATGGTGTTTCTGGTGTGCATCAGGAATCAGAGATGTGGATCACTTATTCTCAAATGCATGCTGTACTGGCACTTGCAATAATTTTTCCAGAGACAGGAAAAGACCTGGAAGTGAAGGTTAGTAATAGAAAGCACAAAGCAAAGCCATGGCAGGAATGTCACAAAGCACTACACCACTGAAAGAAATATAGCTGTGCTCATAATAACGTTATGGGCAAGATGGAACTCCATTTTACAATGGTGGAATTTCAGAAGGATTATCAGTTTTATGTTCCAGCTAATCCACTTTGCTCATGTGCTATGATCCATTAAAATATACTTCAAAAGGAGAGACACAGATTTTTTTAAAATATGCCTTTGTTTATCTACAAATACAGGGGATGACAGTCACTTGTGTGCCTCTGTGACAGTTCAAATGCTTTATGTGAAACCACTGTAACTGACAAGAGGTGAAACTACCAGAACAGAATCCTCTAAAATATTTACCCAGGCCTGAAATCTGTCACTATCACAAGTTAATGCATTAGCTACTGGCTTAATTTAATGAAGTTTATGAGCAGCTGAAGACATTGCCTTGAATCTTTCCATTGACTCTACTGGATGTTACATTAGATCCCTTAAGAGTAGAATAATTGATAGTTTCAGGTGTTATAAGTTTCAAGAAATGTAATGTCTTAACAATACTTAAAATATTAATAGCAGCTGAAGTTTGTAGATGCTTCTACAAAATGTTTCCTTTGTTAAAACGTTCACTAAAAGAATAGGTAAGTATATTGTATGTTTTTCCTTTTTCTTTTCCTATTGCATCTGGTTGTACTTTAAATGAATTTCTTCTTTCAAGGAACGTATTTCTGCCAAATAAATCTTACTTTATGAACTTAGCGATGTTACACGCAATTGCACTCATTGGGCCTGAGAGGAAGAAATCCAGTCAATGCCAATGATTTCCTTTTTATCATGTCTGCAACAATGATCCAAGCTTCGGTAAATATGAGAGCTACTGTGGAAGGAATGCCTCCTGTTTCATTATTTTGGCCCATTACGCCATGGACAGATGGTGGCGGTATGGCGGTAGGGGCAGAACCTTCCCACTAGTATTCCATTACATTTTGTTGCTGTGCAACAGATAGCAGCAGAGGGGCAGTCTGACAAAGTGGTGTCTGACATGGAAGTGCGTACGGAGCAAAACTGTGCAAATGAATTCCTCCATGAGGAAAATATTACACCCGTTGGCACTGATAGATGAATGCTGATGACCAAGCAGTGAATGCGAGCACTGTGACATGGTGGGTGGTGCATTTTAGCAGTGGTGACAGCACTGTAACAGACAAGCCATGTTCTGAATGGCCATGCAGTTTTTTATGAGCATTGCTGGCCGAAATGCATAGCTAATGGGGGTAACTATGTTGAAAAATTTTGTTTTGTAGACGAGAATTTGCTCTAGCAAACAGTGCTACTATGATCTTTGTATCTTTTGTAGATTCCATGGAAATAAATAGGAGGCAATACATTCAGAGCAATCTATGCACAAAACTGTCTTGCATCTTCTTGTGTATTGTCAGTATTTTATCCTCAAAAATTAAAAACAAAATATCCTAGAACTACAAAATATCTGCACAGAATTCTGCCACTATCTGCAGTTGTATGTGATAGGACCACATGATGGGTCAGCAAACAATTTGAAGTTACATCTTAATTTACATAAATGCTGTTACCTAGCATAACCTAAATTCCTTGAATAATTCAAAGTTATTAACATTAGTTTTGCATTAACCTTAAAATAATATAAAGCTCTAAAATCTCAAAGAGTAAATACTTCAATATTTATTGTGATTTTTATTTTAATGTTAAAGGGAAAATCAAAGAAGCTTCTGTTGCAAAGTCAAGGTAAAAAATGATGTGATACTTCTTTTGGCATTGGTTTGGTAATAATTTCACCCACACTGGCTTAAGTTTTGGAATCCTTTCAATCATTGCAATTCACCTTCCTTAATGAATTAGTGAATTTAGTCCTCAAGGCTCTACAGCTCAGTGCTCTGTGATTAACACTGCTTCCTTGCACATGTAACCAGGATAAACAAACAAATCACTTGTAGCAGGCTACAAGACTATTGACACATGCATTAATTGTTACTCATGACAGAATGGGCTCTAGCAGTGGTTATCCACAGAAAGCACACACTACAGGGCTGCATAATACAAACCTCACCAAACTGAAAATAGTGCTAGAATTCAAGTCAATTCAATACAACAAAACACAGGTTGTATAGCTCATCTTTTGGAAGACTAACTAGGAACAGGCAAGATTACAGTGATCACGCCTGTTATTTAACTTTTGTTTTGCCATTCATACTATGACTCTGAAATCTGTACCACATAACCCAGCTCCAAATGTCGCAGGCAAATTGAATTCAGCATTATTTTTTCCATCAGTGACACAAGAATAAGGTATATCCGTGAGTATACAGTATAAAACTGCTGGCAGTACTAGAGTATGTGTTATGGTCATGTGTGTCAAACCCCAGTCATCTCTGAGTCATTTAATTCTTTTTGTTTTATATAAATTATTTGTATAAGTTAAAATTAATATACCCTTTTATGCTAGGATGATGTATAACAAATGACAGAATGGAAAAATTAATAGCGTCCAAATTTAACTTTGTGTAAGATGGCACAACCATATGGAGATTGACAATGTCTTCTAAAGAATGAATAGGTTTGTGTGATTGCGTTGTGTTTCTGTAGGATCTTCCCTAATTCTAGTTAAGTCTGACTGCAAGACCTGTCCTAAAATTCTATAAAACTAATTTGCAGGCAGAAAATTATGTGGAATAAAGAAGAACTAAGCAGTTACTTGGAATACTGCCAATAGAAACAGATCTCTGGTAATTTATACAGAGAAAGGAAGCTTTTGTCTCGGCAATTCCTGTGGTGGTAGTTAGAATTGCATTAAATATCTCTCAAGCTATTGGCAGTTGAAACGTGAATTAATCCACACATCACTGTTTGTAGTTCACAATTTAACAGTTTAACATAAAAAGAAAGCACAACATAAAAAGAAAATTTGGAATACACTTTTTATAAGTAATAGTATATTAATTCAACAGAATATTCATCAGCTAGTTTTTCCAACAGAAAAAAAAAAAATCCCTGCCATCTATAAGCAGTATAGAGGATGATATGACTATATACATAGATTTTCACATAGCTGTCCCACCATGGGCCTCTCCATGGGCTCCTGGAGCACCTCATACTCTACTTCTTCAATGACCTTGGTATCTGCAGGGCTGTTTCTCTCACATTTTCTCATTCCTCTCTGTCCCAGTTGTTGTTGCACAGCGGTTTTCTTCTTTTCTTATACATAGAATCATAGAATCCTAGGAGTTGGAATGGACCTCTGAGGGTCATCTAGGCCAACACTAGGTAACCTGTTCCAGTACCTCACCATGCTCACTGTAAAAGACTTTTTCCTTATATCTAACTTAAATCTACCCTCTTTGAGCTTGAAGCCATTTCCCCTTGTTCTGTCACCACAGACCCTGCTAAAGAGTCTGTCCCCTTATTTCCTGTAGCTCCCTTTTAGATACTGAAAGGCTGTTATCAGGTCACCTCACAGCCTCCTCTTCTCCAGGCTGAACAGCCTCAGCTCTCTCAGCCTGTCCTCGCAGGGGAGATGTTCCATTTCATGGATCATTTTTGTGGCCCTCCTCTGGATGCACTCCAACAGGTCTATGTCTCTCCTGGCCCTCCACATCTGGATGCAGTACTTCAGGTGAGACCTCACCAGCGCAGAGGAGAGAGGCAGGATTACCTCTCTCGTCCTGCTGGCCATGCTTCTTTTGATACAGCCCAGGATATGGTCGGCTTTCTGGGCTGTGAGGGCACATTGCTGGCTCATATCCAGCTTGCCATCCACCAGTACCTCCAGGTCATTTTCAGCAAGACTGCTTTCAATCCTTTCATCCCCCAGTTTGTATTGGTGCAAGACCTTCCATTTGGATTTGGTGAACCTCATGAGGTTCACCTGGGCCCATTATACTTTGCTGGTTCAGCTTTAACCAGAGGTCAGTACTTTTTGGAGACAACTGGAAGGAGCTGTGCCCAGCAGAGGCAACCCCTGGCCTCTTCTCACAGAGACCACCACTACAACTGACCTGCTGCCAAAATCTTGTCACATATATCACATAAGATGAGTTTAACAGTTGAAGACAGTACGAGGCATTTGACTGAAGCCTATTAATGTTTTTCCATACTGCAAGTTTAGAACATTGATGTAAACCATTAGTAAGTCTGGCAGTAGATACAGCACAGTTAGTTTTTTTTCTGCTGGGGAGATTATCTAAGATGCTCTTTGTACAATCAAAATTATTACTCTCAGAGTATTTCTTTTTAATTTATTTAAAAGAAAAGAAAAAAATGCATAGCAAGACATGACAAAATGATACAAATTGCTTTTATTATATTAGCTCGGAGCATGCAACATATCTTGCAGAATTTTATTTCCACTGAAGTTACAAAAGGTAACTGGAAAACATGTTGTCAAAAGGAGATATAACCAGGAACGTAAATAAAATTATTCAAGTTACAAATAAAGGAAGAAAGCTTTTCTTTCACACCACACAATGAATGTAAAAGTATCATATGGCATAAATGCTCTTGTAATAATAAATGGATCATCATTTTTGGGAACACTTTGTAGTCATTGTTTAAAGATAAAATGTTGTCAGAAAGAGGGATGTTTTGTCAGATATATCAGGAACACATATACAACCAATATTTATCTGAACACTACAGAAATACACAAAAAGTGTTGCTTGCATTTCTGCTTCTCTTCAGTAATTCATACTTCTGATGTTGCTCCTAAGAAATAGGTAACTTCAATACAATCTACCATATCGTATGTAATCTATTGTATTGTATTGTAAACTATGAACGTAAATGCAACATCCTTTACTATGAAATATATTCAAATGACTTTTCAAATGATACCAAAATAACTTAGATATGAAGAAGACATATTGAATTCACAGCAAGGAAGCTATTTAGTTTTCCAGTCACCTATAGCAGTAAGATGATTGTATGGGAACTACTGAGTCACAGCCTGAACCACTGATTGAGCACCTGGAGGAAAGACCCAGTCAACCTTGGGAGCACAGCCTGGCTCCACCCCTCTTAGGCCTCATTTAAGGGCTGACTGCCACTGAGGAAGGATTTCTTTCTGGGGATCTCTCCTTGGTGGAAGCCTTTCCCTGTAAACCCAGAATCTTCTCATATGGATGACCGATCTGCTTCCCTTCCTTTGTAGCTCCTTGCTATTGTGTTGGTCCTTCCACCTCTTTTTTAACTCCTTTTCCATCATTTTCCATCGTGTTGGTCCTTCTGATTGCTACAATGATTTTTATAAAAATCTTAATAGGCATTTACTTTAGATTAATTAAAAAACAAGAGCACAAAATTTCTACAATAAACATACATGTAGGTCACTCTAAAACTATTTCCTCCTATTTGTTTCCATGGAAACTACAACAGGTAGAGTACAAAGAGCACAAAAACCCTATTTGATAAATTCTCAGCTACAAAACACTCTTTCTCAACATAGCTATGCATTTTCGCTAGCATTGAACAAGAGCCTTCATGCTGTGCTCATAAAAAAATATGCAACAGCTGTGTATGGCTGTCTGGAACATGGCTTGTGTTTCACATCTGTCACCACTGTTGAAACATACCATCCACCACCTCACTGTGCTAACAGCCACTGTTTGGTCTCTGTAAATGTTCAGGAAGTGTTGATGAATGTCAATAGGTATTATTTTTTTCCACATAGGTAAATTCATTGTCATAATTCTGCTTCATATGCACTTCCATGTCAGATGCCACTTTTCAGACAGCCCCTCTGCTGCCATCTGTCTCACAGCAACAAATTAAAATATATTTATAGGAAAGTTCAACCTCCACTGCCATACCACCAACATCCACTTCTGATGTTGTGAGCCACTCTCAGTAAACCTAGCAAAGCCTCTCTAGATTCTACCTGTGCATACTCATTAGCCAGGTTTCTGCCTCAATGGACAGTAGGAGATATAGTCTTCAATGCTGTCCTTCTCGTGCAAAAAAATGGAGTAGAGAATCACACTCAAAAGATGAAAGAAAAAAGTTGCTGTCAGAAGTGTCATCATGAAACCAAACAAAATCCCAACAAAGTGTATGAAGTGAAAAATCAGTGTGGCAGGTATTGCATATAAGTGCATCCAACAGAAAATTGTCAGTAGACAAGGAAGAAAAGAGAAACTAATCATGACATAAGTTTCACTGTTTTATACCCAACTGCAATTGTTGCAGCTTTTCACTTTATAATTCTTCCTTGACAAAGAGAGAATGTGAGAAAAAGGATAAGAAAGGGTTAGAGAAAAACATATTTTTTCTGTATTTCTTACATATCTTAAATTCTCCTCCTTCACTCCTGGCTGTTTGGGATAAGAATTCAGCTGGTGAAATGTCTGTGTTTCATTAAGTTCGGTAGAGCAAAACCATCTTACACCAATTGTGAATCTGCCCTGCCATGTAGGAGGTCATGTAAGATATCCCACACTGACATTCATCTCTTTTTCCAGTTTAGCAATATAATGGATGTTGAATAATCCAAGAAAAATTTAGGAGTATATGGCTGTGAATTTTATTCTTTTTCCTGATCCGCATCTGAGAGGAGAGAAAAAGTCTTTTCCACAGAGTCATAAAAAAGCCTAAGTAGAAAGAGATCTCAGAGATTATCTGATTTAACGTTGTCTAAATTATCTATGCAACCCTTCGAGGTCTCAGGTGTTGATGGATCTACTACATCCTTGGGAGGATTTTTCTCACAATAAAAATTTCTCTTATGTCCAAACAGAATCTCCCCAGTGCAACTTCTACCCATCACTTCCTTTCTTTTCCATGTGGTTCTTTGTAGCTGTCTACTTTGTAGCAAGCCCATAAATATTGGAACATAGTGATGAGGTCTCCCCTAAGCTTTCTCTAGATGGAACAAACTCAGTTCCTTCAGCCTTCCTTATATACCAGGCTCCTAGTCCTTTGATCATCTCAGTGGCTCCTCTTTAGACTTTCTTTAGCCTGTCCACACCTTTTTGAATAGCAGGGGCCAAAACTAAAAAAAAAAAATTTCATGTGTAGGCTGACAAGCAGTGAGCAGAATAATCACTTATCTCTGCTGGTGATGCCCTAGCTGATGCAACTCAGGATCCCATTGACTTTCTTTGCTGTAGCAGCACACCATTCACTCATTTTGAGCTTACTATCTAACAGGTCCATTTTTTCAGAGCTACTCCCTAGCCAGTCTGTTCTGAAATCTTCTATTATGGTGTCCCAGGTGCAGAATCTTGCATTTATCTTAACTGAACTTCACGTGGTTCTTGTTAGTCCAGTCTTCTAGCCTGTCAAGTTCTTTCTGCAAAGTGGCTCTCTCTTCAGAGGTATCTATCCATGTCCCTACTTAATTTGGGGTCATCTGCAAATTTCATCATTTTATTCCATTGTTGAAATCGTTTATGAAGATGTTGACTACAACAGGGCCTAATACTGGTTTCTGGGGGACCCCATTTGTAAAAGGCTGCTAGCTTTAGAAAGAGCCATTTATATCATTACTCTCTGAGTGTGACCTGCTAGCTATTTCCCCACCAATCTTAAAGACCACTTACCTAGTCCATAACTCATTAGATTTTCTAGGAGAAGGCTGTGGGAAGTATTTTGAAATTCTTCATAGAAGATCTCAAATAAAAATGAAAACATCTGATACTAGAGAGATCAAGGAGAAAATGGATAAGAAATTCAATAATATATTTTCATTGATGAATATAACAATGAATTAGCATTGCTGTTTCACACAGCACACCTTAGTGCTTGTCAGTTTACTGAGAATGTGAAAGTATTTGCACTTGACACAAACTTACTTACATATGATGTCTTTGTCAATGATGAGCACAGGTAATGAGACCCTTTGGCCAACATCTAGAAGAAGATCAAATGATACACAGCAATATAAATATTGTTTCTAGTGTAGGTTTTATTCTTAGACACTGTAGTATTTTTTTCTTCAGTTCTCCCTAACAGCAGAATCTGTTCCAGTTTAGGGAGCTAGATGGAATGAAAGCAAGCAGCTCAAAGAATCCTGCCTTCTAAGTCTGTGTGGTATACAATTCTTTAATGTTACTGTATAAAATGGTGGAAGATAAAACCTAAGTGATTTATTACATTGATATGGAGCACAGGTGAACATATTTCTTCTTTTCTCACTGATACCATTAAGAAGTATTGCTTCATTTATCTTATATATTCTACCTTCATTTATCTTTTATATTTTACCTTCAGCACTGGTTAGCAGACTGCAGTACAAACTTTTAAAAGAAAGTTTTGATACTCAGATAATGAGATTCCTTTGTACAAAATACAATTCAGGAGACTTTGGAACTTTCTACTTTTCATTTCTTCTGTAGGGATAATAATAATAAAAAAAAAAAAATTAATGAAGAGTCTTGAAAAAGACAGAAACACCAAGTCCTGTCTTACTAACTGTCCTCTCTTTTTTATATGGAGAGTAAATAATCTGAAAATGTTCTTGAGTAGGCAAGCTTATGATAAAAGATGAATATACTTCATACTTCAATGTCTATGCCATCGAATTGTGAATTACGTTAGTTCTTGACTCGTGTCATGAATCAGTCAACCAGAGGATTAGTAATACTGTTAATCCAACTGCAGAAAATAAAATCAAGAACATCCAGATGACAGGTAAAATGGTACATCTGTGAAAAATATCACCAATAAGCATATTTTTATGTATGAGAAAGCAAATAATTCTTCCTTTGTCTCTCCCAGGATGTCAAGAGCTGCAGCCAAGCACTTCAGGGCAGAATTTCAAAACCCAGGAGAAACTGGCTTACAAAGAATGAGTGCTTACCACATTGGAAAATATTCTCAATGTAAATTGCTATGAACGGCTTTGGATTGCAGTAATAGTATACATGGGAGGCATATTGATCAAGGAAATTCAAATGGAGGGGGTAATATTTATTAGCTAATGCAATGTCTAGTAATTGAACCAAAATAAATTATGATTTGCCATCTTTTTCTAGTTCTCTCACAGATCTCACTATAACATATGCAAATTAAATAAAATCTAATTGTTTCCACCATTGAAGGCAAAGCCCCGTAAGCCAAAAATATCTTAAAAAAAAAAAAAAAAAAAAAAGATTTTCCTGCAACAGGTGCTAGGATTGGGATCCAAGGGATGAACTGTCTGCAGTAGCACAGTGGCTAGCTTCAGGTAGAGGGAGGCTCCCACCTGTCTTGCCCTGGTTCTTTATTATCCCTATTCCTACTTACCTGCCTGGATCTGACACTGAGCTACTCTGATAGTCTTCGTGTTTTGTATGGGTCATGGGTCCAGAGAACTGCTTGTTTCCTCAAGGTGTATGAGCTTCCCATGGGTAGTAGGCATTTACACGGGTAGGCATTTACACAGGCTTCAGTGGTTGCTCTGATGTTGTGTATGGCTCTATCCCTGACCTTCCCCAGAAGGGCTCCAGCAAGAATGGCTTTCCTTGGCATCTTGAGCAAGCTCTTGTCACACACGTCTTTCCTTCGCCTTGTAACCTTCAATACAGTGCAAATAACCTGTGTTTGGTGACTGCTGGTACAAACTTGGGTAACACTGGGAGCCTGGCTTTTTCACTGATGCCTAGGGGCAGGTCAAGAGGCAGTGAACACAAACTGAAAAATAAGATGTTTCTCATGAACCACTTTTTTGTTGTGAGGCTGACTGAGCAAAGGAACAGATTGTTGAATGGGGTTGTAGAGTCTCCCTCCTTGGAGATACTCAAAAGACATTTGGATACGGTCCTAGGCAATTTGATTTATGTGGCACTGTTTGACAAGTGGGTTTGGAAAATATGACCTCCAGAAGTCTCTTTCAACTTCAAACCATTATGTGAGTTTGCAATTCCATGATTTTGGGTTCCTTTCACTTGACTTCTGAGCTTTCCTATTTTTCAAGATGCATTTTGTATTAAATCTTTACTATTTTTTGAGTATCATGTGAGTTTGGAGCTTTTAATATCCCATCTAAGATACCTGAGAAACTCATTCTTTGGTAGACTTATTATCTGGGACTAGCTCTTCTATCTCTCTCTTTTTTTGTTCCTTGAGCTCAATATGCCACCTCCAAAGAATACTTCCATTGTTATTTATCGTATAATGATATCCTATCCAGAGTCATACTGGGAGATCTTCTTAAGATCATTTGTCTTGTCAGTCTAATTTCCTTTGTTTTTTAAGGACACAAAAGCAATTTTTTTTTTCATCTTTTGTAACTTTGAGTTAACAGAAGTCACTGAAACACCTAGAGGATTCTCATTCATTTCTTTTACAAACCAGCTTGCCTGTATCATCCTTATTGATCACTAAAAAGCCTAAAGTAGAATCACCGTCTTAGGTTCATTGACTGTCTCTTGGAGTGAAGCACTAGCTCTTATCTAGTGTGACTTTTCTAAACACTGTGACTAGCACCTTAGTCTGGCTCAAATACATCTTTAATTTGACTGCTATCTTTGGCAGAGGCATCCAGTTCTCTGAGACAACTCTAAACTCTTCCAGTTCCTGAAAAGTTCTGGGGATGCATCTAGATTTCTAGATCTGCCAGTTACCTGACCAAGTTTATACATCATGTTACAGTAAGACCATGCTTTCTGCAGAAATAAACTAACAGAAGAGGGAGTTGTGATGGTGTAGCAAGGTAACAAAATAGGCTGTGTATTGGAATCTCGATATTTCTACAGGCAATGAGAGTCACAGAATTTATTCCTTGATGTGAACTGAGAGCAGAGCACGTAAGATACGCTAGATGCATTCACTCACTTAGGTCCAAAATTAGTTAACCTTTTAAAACTAATTGCATAAACAAGTCTAGTTGGGCTTTGGTTTGCTTTGACTAGCTAACTGCCTTACCTAGATGTGATTTAAACATGTTCACTTACTCATTTTGAAGCCAGACTCTCCTCTATGACAAAATGGCAATATTTTATAGGAGATAAATAAATAATAATAAAATACTAATAATCTAGAACCCTGGGAAAAGTGACCAGCCAGGAACATGGGTCAGCATCAGTCTGGTGAAGTACCAAGAGTTAGATGTTGCTACGGAGACCAGTCTCAGGGCAGGTAAGACTGCACTGGGCAAGGGTTCTGAAGTGAAAAGGGACATAAAAAAGCTCTTTTTAGGGCTTTTTGAAGCCAGGAATAGCACGTTGCTCATGCAGGTGGGGGCGGGGGGCGGGGGCTAGCAGCTTGTGGGTGGGCTGCTGAACTAGCAGAGGTGGAGCTGGCACTGCTCTCTCTTAATCTTATCTGTGACCTTGACCTCTGGCCGTTAGGCTATTAGTAGCTTTGAGGAGGGTAGGAACTAGCTCCTGCCCACAGATCATGCATGGTGAGTGAGGTGGTTTGCTGTCTTCTGAGAACAGGGAGGAGTAATCATTGTATGACCGTAGCCCACACAGCCCATACTGTACTGCAGTGGGTGTGAGAGGTGGGTCGAGGAGCAGGGTGTGTAAGTGTAGTCCCTGTTTCGTCAGGAGGCCTGCTCTCACATTTGTGGTCTCTGAGACTGTGAGTTTAAACATGGTCTCCACCAGGCAGCAGGCTCACCTCAAGAAGACTGTGGCGACCTAGATGGAGGACCTGCCCAGAGATGTAGCAGTTCAGGTCTCAGACTGCAGGGAGTGCCTGAGCCTGCTGCTGCCGGGGGAGGGTGGCAGGGATGCCACCTGTGTGAGGTGTGAGCAGGTGGATGCGCTGCTCAGCATGGTAGTGGAGCTCAAGGAGGAGGTAGAGAGATTAAGATCCATCAGGGAATGTGAGCGGAAGATAGACTGGTGGTGTAACTCTCTGCAGGAAAGACACCAGAGTGATACCCCCCAGCAAGTGGCTGATCCTCTTGCCTGCCATGATTGAGCTGAGGGAAACAAACTGGGAGAAGAGGAGGAATGGAAGAAGGTCCTAGCTCAGTGATGCAGGCAACCCCCATCCCAGCCTACCTTGGTTCCCCAGGTGCCTCTGTGTAACAGGTTTGAGGCCCTGGAACCTGAGAGAGAGGTGAGTGAGGATGCAGGAGGAGGTCTGCCTGCAAGGTTGCCAAAGTTGCCCAAGGTGAGGCGGTCAACTCCACTCCTTGAGACTGCCTCTGCCAGGAAGGATGGAAGGGTGATCGTCGTAGGCAACTCCCTTCTGAGAGGAACGGAGGGCAATATATGTCGGTCTGACCCTACCCACAGGGAGGTGTGCGGCCTCCCTGGGGCTCAGGTCAGGGATATCTCTAGAAAACTCCCCAGTTTGATCTACCCCTCTGATTATTATCCTTTATTAATAGTTCAGGCTGGCAGCGATGAGACTGCTGACAGAAGCCTGAAACTTATCAAAAATGACTTCAGGGGACTAGGGCGGTTAGTTCAGGGAATAGAAGTACAGGTGGTATTTTCTTCTATCCCTTTATTGACAGAGAAGGACACTGAAAGGGGCAGGAAAACCCATCTCATAAACACATGGCTGAGAGGCTGGTGCAAACGCAAGAATTTTGGGTTCTTTGATCGTGGGGCGGTTTATTCGGCACCAGGCCTGAGGTCTGCTGATGGGTCTGTCCTGTCTCAAAGGGGGAAACGCATCCTTGTCCAGGAGCTGGCAGGGCTTATAGAGAGGGCTTTAAACTAGAGAGGAAGGGGGAAGGGGAGAAAACCAGCCCTGCAAGAGGTGTGCCTAGGCGGGCATCGGGATTAGGGGTGAGGCAAGAGGCTCAACTGAAGTGCGTCTATGCCAATGCCTGCAGCATGAGCAACAAACAGGAAGCGCTGGAAGCCTTCGTGCGGCAGAAAAACTATGACTTAGTTGCCATTACGGAAACATGGTGGGATCGTTCCCATGACTGGAGTGCTGTGATGGATGTCTACAAGCTCTTCAGAAAGGATAGGCAAGGAAGGAGGAGTGGTGGCGTGGCTCTCTATGTTAGAGAGTGTTTTGATATTGAGCTTGCAACTGGGGAAGACAACGTTGAATCTCTATGGGTTAGGATCAAAGGAAAGGCTGACAAGGCAGACATCCTGGTGGGGGTCTGTTATAGACCGCCTAACCAGGATGAAGAGACAGATGAGGCGTTCTATAAACAGCTGGCTGAAGTTGCACAATCACCAGCCCTTGTCCTCATGGGGGACTTCAACTTCCCTGATATATGCTGGGAATACAACACAGCGCAGAAGAAGCAGTCTAGGAGGTTTCTAGAGTGTATGGAAGATAACTTCCTTCTGCAGCTGGTGAGAGAACCCACCAGGGGAGGTGCCCTGCTAGACCTGCTGTTTACAAACAGGGAAGGTCTGGTGGGATGTGTGGAAGTTGGGGGCTGCCTTGGATATAGCGACCATGAGATGGTAGAGTTCTCAATTCTTGGTGGAACCAGGAGAGGGGACAGCAAAACGGCTACCTTGGACTTTCGGAGGGCAGACTTTGAATTGTTCAGGGGGCTGGTAGGGAGGGTCCCTTGGGAATCGGTCCTGGAGGGTAAAGGAGTCTAGGAAGGCTGGTCGCACCTCAAGAAGGAAGTCCTGAAGGCACAGGAACAGGCTGTCCCCCTGAGCCGCGAGATGAGCCGGAGGGGAAGGAGACCGGCGTAGATGAACAGGGAGCTTTTCCTGAGGCTCCAGGAGAAAAAGAGAATCTACCTCCTGTGGAAGAAGGGACAGGCAACTCAGAGTACAAGGAGGTTGTTAGGATGTGCAGGGAGAAAATTAGAAAGGCAAAGGCCCAGCTCAAACTAAGCTTGGTTGCTGGGATTAAAGGAAACAAGAAACTCTTCTGAGAGGTCCCAGAAGACTGGAGACTTGCCAGTGTGACTCCCATCTACAAGAAGGGTCGGAAGGAGGATCCAGGGAACTACAGGCCTGTCAGCCTGACCTCGGTGCCAGGGAAGGTTATGAAGCAGATTGTCCTGAGGGAGATCATGCAGCATTTGCAGGACAAGCGGGGAATCGGGCCCAGCCAGCATGGGTTTGTGAAGGGCAGGCCCTGCTTGACCAACCTGATCTCCTTCTATGATCAAGTGACCCATCTGGTGGATGAGGGAGAGGCTGTTGATGTGGTCTACCTCGACTTCAGCAAAGCCTTTGACACTGTCTCCCGCAGTATTCTCCTGGAGAAACTGGCAGCCTGTGGCTTGGACAGGTACACTCTGTGCTGGGTAAGGAGCTGGCTGGAGGGCCGAGCCCAGAGAGTGGTGGTGAATGGAGTTAAATCCAGCTGGCGACCGGTCACAAGTGGTGTTCCCCTGGGGTCGGTGCTGGGGCCTGTCCTCTTCAGTATCTTTATTGATGACCTGGATGAGGGCATCGAGAGCACCCTCAGTAAGTTTGCAGACAACACCAAGGTGGCAGGAAGTGTTGATCCGCCTGGGGGTAGAGAGGCCCTACAGAGAGATCTGGACAGGCTGGATCTCTGGGCTGAAGCCAGTGGGGTGAGGTTCAACAAGACCAAGTGCCAGGTCCTGCACTTTGGCCGCAACAACCCCAGGCAACGCTACAGGCTTGGGGCAGAGTGGCTGGAAAGTTGTGTGGAGGAAACGGACCTGGGGGTATTAGTTGATGCTCGGCTGAGCATGAGCCAGCAGTGTGCCCAGGTGGCCAAGAAGGCCAATGGCACCCTGGCTTGTATCAGGAACAGTGTTGCCAGTAGGAGTAGGGAAGTAATTGTCCCTCTGTACTCAGCCCTAGTGAGGCCCCACCTCGAGTACTGTGTCCAGTTTTGGGCCCCTCACTGCAGGAAAGACATTGAGGCCCTGGAGCGTGTTCAGGGGAGGGCGACAAAGCTGGTGAGGGGTCTGGAACACAGGCCTTATGATGAGCGGCTGAGGAAGCTGGGATTGTTCATTCTGGAGTAGAGGAGGTTCAGGGGGGACCTTATCACTCTCTATAACTACCTGAAGGGAGGTTGTAGTGAGCTGGGGGTCAGCCTCTTCTCTCTTGTAACTAGTGACAGGACAAGGGGGAATGGCCTCAAGTTGCACCAGGGGAGATTTAGGCTGGACATTAGGAAATACTACTTTTCTGAAAGAGTGGTCAGGTGCTGGAATGGGCTGCCCAGGGAGGTGGTTGAGTCACCATCCCTGGAAGTGTTCAAGAAACTTTTAGATGTGGCGTTGAGAGACATGGTTTAGTGGTGTTATTGGTGGTAGGTGGATGGTTGGAGTGGATGATCTTGTAGGTCTTTTCCAACCTAGCTAATGCTATGGTTCTGTGCCCCTAGGATGGCCAGGCAAGGTTGCGGGAGAGGGGATGGGATATTTCTAATGTCTGTCACCATTTTTAATTGCAGGTTTGGGGAAATTTCTCCTCCTTGAGTTGTATCAGGTATTCAGCTATAAATAGCTTTCTGTCTTCTCCATCTTCCAGTACGGAAAATCAAAATTCCACTTCACACTATTATCTTCTTCTGTTTGTCTCCTTTTCTGATGTTTCTCCCTTGCTAGCTAGGCTTAGGAACCACAGAACATGTGTCTCTTTCTTACTGGCTTTCTCTAATTGTGAAATAGTATAAAGAACTCCACTGAGCAGGAATAGAGTTACAAAATCTGATCATCCATGTTCTCTGTGCTTTTAAGAAGAAGAGAAAATATTGTGCGATTTGTTCAGCAAAAAAAAACCTTTTGTTTTTGGGCTTTGAAATTTTTATTAGATAAGAATTCTCCTTAACTGAAGAATAAATTCTGTTCCATAGCTTCTTGTAAATATCACCCATTTTATCTTATTTTTCTTTATCTTAATGAAGCAAAGCTTGATTACTACATTGATCTTTCATATACAATATGTAAAAAAAAAAAAAATAGATGCTGGCAATGACTTCAAGCTCTTAAGGTAGTATCACTACTTGATTAGCAGTGATTCAGCACTTGATTAGTATCACTAATTTCCCAAATCCCAACTACAGAATTTAGAACTAAATGTTGACTATAGAACAGCTATTGGAAAAATCAATGAAAAGAAAACTGACATTTCCTTATCACAGACAAAACTAAGGAGTGCAGATTTATAAAACAGAGTAGACATGTCCCCCCACATCATTAATTTAATGCAGATCTGGGACTACTTAGATGAGTATCCTCTACCCTGCAGTTACTAAGGAACTGTGTCTGTGCTGCAGTTGACTGCAGAGCTGTGTATATGACTGAGAGCTAGGGAAATAGTATTAAAAAATATTTATCAAACATTGGTTGTTCAAATCTGTAGTTGTTGAAAATACATTTTAATTCCACCATTCAGAGCAACTGTTCGTAATTACTATTTCCAAACCACTCAAAGTTTGCTAAGGGCTTTAATTCAGATTCTATTTAATACAATTTCTTTAATGATTATTGTACAGTATTTTGCCCGATCAGTGCTACATGTGATCACAAAGTTACTCCCCAAATTATTTCTAGTGATGTTGCTAGAACATGTGAATAAACAAAAAATCGATATACATATACAATGCATAAAAAAATCTTTCTTTTTTAATTCTGATTTTCATTTTCTCAAAATGATTTTGTCATAGAATTGTAGAATCATAAAATGACTTTGGTTGGAAGGGACGTTAAAGCCCACCCAGTCCCAACCCCCTGCTGTGGGCAGTGCTGCCACCCACCAGATGATGTTGACTTGAGTGCCTCCAGGGATGGGGCATCCACAGCTTTTCGGTGCAACGTGTTCCAGTGCCTTACCATCATCAGAGTAAATACTTTACTCCTAATATCTAATCTAAATCTTCCCTCTTTTAGTTTAAAATCATTCTCCCTTGTTCTATCATTATCATCCCATATAAAAAGATGGTCTCCCGCCTCCTTATAAGCTCTCTTGAAGTATTCAAATGTCACAATGAAGTCTCCCCAGAGCCTTCTCTTCTCCAAGTTGAAGATGTCCAACTACCTCAGCCTGTCTTCATAGGAGAGATGTGCCAGAACTCTGATCATCTTTGTGGTCTCCTTTGGACCTGCTCCAGCAGCTCCACTTTCTAATGACTTCCTTAGAGCTACCACACTTCTGGTAGTTGAGAAGACAAGAAAGATAGCTTTGATCAGTCTTATAGAGAATCATAAGGTAAAATGTCCATGTAAGAGATTTTTCAAGGCAGTTAGTAGAGTGAAACTTAAGGCTGATCTTTTCTGATCTTTGTACACTGGTACATCTAGATCATTTTAACTCTTCTCCTAAAATCTTGGGATACATTATTCCTCTCACATCCTCCATATGCTGAGAGCAGTTCATCAGTGTACCTTCAAAACAACTGTTTTCTGGGACAGAGAGCAGACTATTCACATGCTCAGAGTTATTCATTTAACAGAGATTTACTGAATCACAGTTCTAGAATTAATGTCCTTTTGCATTAGAAAATGTATACATTTAAATATATTTTCCACCTAGAAAATTTCTCTTTCCATTAAATTGGAATTGAAATTGTTAATTATTAGTAAAATGGCAAAGCTGTTATTGCCTGTTAGTACTATTTACTTCCAGTTTTTGCAGTACATGAGGAAAACTAAAAACTGTTTACTTTTCTGTAGAGCAGTAGAAGTGTAGTAAAAAATGTTTTTAAAAAAGAAAGATATGACTCTCTTTAAAAAAGAAAAAAAAAATCCAGCCTGAATGTTTTTAGAGTTAAATCTCTTACTGTGGAAATTTTAGATCTTGGCTCACTGTAACTGCGGAAAATTTCCAGACGTTAACATGCTCTTTGGAAGTGAACCCTTGAAGCAGAGCTCCATGGTATTGATTGTGACATTATCTTGTCAGCATGAACATCCAATATCCAACTTAGGCAATATTTCTCATTAAGTTGCATAGACTACGGACGACATAAACAAATTTGCAACAGAAGAAAGGAGAAGTGCAACACCTAGTTTTAATAAACTGAACAGAATCCAGCACTTTTTTCTAATTTTACCTATGACTCAGTTTATGCTTTATTCCACACAGTTTCCCTCCTCTTCTCATTTTCCCAAGTAACTGCTTTCATAGGGGTATTGACAGTGTTTCACTGAATCCAGCAATACTATTCTCATTGATAGCAATGGTCCAGGATCTAATTCATCTCTATGAAAGTATTTTTTTTTTGTTACCACTTCTCTTTTCTAAACTGTTAAGCTTTCAATACTCTCCTCTTGGTGTATGCTTCCGATTAATCCTTCAGCAGATTCACAGATATTAAAGCATGAAGAAATCAGTATGATCAGCTGACCTAGTATTTTCCATAGTATACAGGATGTAGTTTCATCTCCTTCTTCCTGATGAATTCATTAATTTCATCTGAGCTATACTATCTCTTTCCAAAACTCACGTTCTCTTGAGTGAATGACATCAGATATGGCAGAACCTGCTGTGGCCTTTGATACATTGTTCAAACGTTTCATTAGATCACTAAATAGTTGCATTTTAGTTTTCATTGTGTTCCATTTATGGTGAAGTCACCTCTTAAACTTCTCATGTATAAACCAAAAAGCATGTCTTTGTTAAAACACACTGTCGAGACCTTGAATACTTTCATAACTCTTTTCTGAAGCTGTTCCAATCTGTCATCTTTGCTCTAAAGAGCTTCACACAGTCAGTGTTCAGGTAATGACCTCACTAATGTAATGTACTGCAGTAATATAATCTCCCTCTCCCTTCTCAATAGTCTCTTGCTTATCAAGGCTCAATAGTTTGAAGCTATTGCCTGCCACAGAAAGTTCAATGTACTTTCTGGTTATTCATTTTCCTAAGGTATTTGTGCCTTCCTATGTCATTTATTTGCTTGGTTTTGTACTTACCTGTCTTAAAAGCCAAGTGACTGTGGTTGCTGAGTAGCCTTTATGGCAGCCAATATTTATGTCATCCATTGACTTCACCAGAAACTACTCTTCCTTTTCTTCTGCTCCTTTTAAGACCTTCCAGCTGCTTGTTTGATAACTCAGAAGTTTCTACAACTGCAAAATGGTTTGGTTATCGTTCTTTTTTAAGTTCAATTAGTGAGTAAAGAATATAAAACCCAACATGTCTAACACTGTCTTTTATAAAACAACAGTCTCTAACTTCCTTTAATAAAACTATAACTGGCCAAAGAAAACAAGTATAATGTAGCCGAACGCAGGCAACCCCCTATATTTTGTCCTCGTGTGCTGAGACCAAACTCTGGTCCGGGCCAAATGCTGCGTACAGGCACCAATATGATGTACAGCAAAATGGCGTTTATTGGTAAAAGTTACAGAACTACATAGTATTTCTTATCTTTTGCTAGACTGTTCCAGAAGCTCACGCGGGCTCCTGGCCAATCACATTGAATATCCCGCTCCGTCCACTCACTTCCGAAAAGCCATATACAGGGTGGTTATACACCTTGTTATGAAAACAAAGAAGTACAGCCTCTCCTGTAGGCCAACCAATAGCAAGAGAACTGGGGAAGGGCCTTCCGCGTTACAACCCAAGTGCTTCGTTATTCGCCTGATAAACAACAGTATAGGAAGTTGTGACTACATTTTAATATCTCAGATTCAGTCATCACGTTCTAATACAGTCTGCAGGTAACGGTTAATTATTCTTTTGAGTGTTCTATTCACCTTTTGTAAATAAGATACTAGATAATATCTTGCAGAACGCAGGACATGATCCATTTTACTTATTTGTTTAGAGGTACTAAAAAGAAGCAAATTTCGCAAATACTGTGTATTCCCTTTACCGAGGTAAGCTGTCTTTTGAAGCACACAGTAGATTTGTCACTTAATCAAGGTTTTGAAAATAAAGTCAGAGCCACAGGATTATTTTCAAAACCTTAGCTAAACTCCCCAAAGCCTACAAGCCTAGATTCAGTATATGTATATAAAGCAAGAGTGTTTCAGTAAGTGTAAAAGATACAGATGAAAAATTAAATATATGGAAATTCAGATAAATCAGAAACTAGAATAAGGAAAGATAGAAAGATGAGGAGAAGCAAAATAATAGAAGGAAAGAGTTCTAGAAAGCAGAGGAGAAGACAGAATTTTGAATTATAGCATTAAAAATGAGAGAATATGTATTTCTGTGATCTTGTGAAAAAGCTAGGCACTGTAGCTGCATAAGATTTAAATTATAAAGGGCTTTTCATTGTAATGGGAAATAACAAGGTTGCTAAATAACAGTATGATATATGTTAAATCAGCAGGTCCAGATAATTTTGCCTCCAAGAGCTGTAAAGAGTCAGATGAGGAGATCTCTTGATCATTAGTGATGATTTTCTATAAGTCTTGGAGCACTGGAGCATTTCCAAAGGCTGCAATGAAGCTAATGTTATGCCAATATTTTAAAAGTATAAATGGGACAACTAATTATAGGCCTGTCATCCTGACATTGATCCCAGGCAAATTATGGAACAAGAGATATGGGATTTGATGAATAACCTATTAAAAGAGGATAATATAATTAATGGCAATCAGCACGAGCTTATAGGAAAGGCATACTTTTGAACTTGCTTGTAAGCTGATCAGGAAAAGCTATCATTGGACTGATAAGGATAATGCTGATGATCTTGGTTTATGCCTGTAGGTCATTCAGCTTCAAACTAAATATGCTGATTTACCAAGAAATTGCAAACACCAACTTTAATATTATACTGACCAAAATCTTCTAACAAGTAAGTTCTAAAATGCAACAACATTTCAGGAGCTTTCAATAAATACATGTTTTTCTAGTACTGTACCAGAGAGGGTGAAATTTGGCTTTATTTGCAACCTCAGTAAAACTATATTAGTGAAAAATTCGTGGATAGCACAGCAACTACAGTTGTGGCAAATGAAGCAAATAAAAAGCTGTTGGTAAGCAATTGGTGTGCACCAGTAGGTAAGGGATGCAACAGTTTACTTTATTATAGGCAAAAGAAATAACATATGTAGGAACAATACTGTAAAGAGTGCTTACGGAATGGGGAAATCCATCCTGGGTATTAAAACTTTAAAATCCTGAGGATGACAAGCAGTAACATACTACAACTGGAAAAGCTTAATGCAGTCCTCATCTCTGCAGCATTCCGACTCTCTCTCTGACACTGACATACTGGAAAAAGTATAGTGAGAAGTTACGAAACTAATAAAGTGTAAGAAAAGAAATCTTACACATTAAAAAACATGTAAACAAAATTAAGATATTTCTTTCAATTTTGTTCTGCAGTTTCTTTCAACTATTTTAGTATAGAGAGCATAGCAACAATGCTAGTAGGAAGTAGTTAGCTTTTGTGATTATCTCCAAGGTTCACCTAAGATTTACCAAAGAAAGTGAAGAATTCATTTGTCCATAAACCATATTGTCCATGACCTATTTAGTTCTTCTACTGCTTCTCTGAGACTTTAGGTCTTCTGTCCTACACTGAAGTGCACAATTGTTTGACAGTATTCCTTGCCCATTCTGATGAAGTTCTGCGAGTCAAAATTGAGACACTGGAACCACAGAATTTGACTTTAATAGTTGTTATCCATTTTTGTTTCCACTAAATTCAGCATAATTCTAAATAAAGCTCTCAAGCAGCAATATTAAGAGGAGACATGCTTCTATAATGCTGACTAATTCAGGACCTTTCAAATAGGAGATAAAAGATTAGCTGAAGAAATCGCTGCTTCTTCTAGTGAAGGGTGTTCAGCTGCTGTCCTTTGTGAAAACCGTAGTAATCTCACAATCAGACTGAAAAATTTGAAAAATATTTAATGATATTTTAAAAACAAGCACAGTACAAAATTTTGAATTGACTTTGCAACGTCACTACTACTCTGTGGTACCTACAACATAAAGTAAAATGAAGTACGTGCAGATATACGGAGGCTTCCCAAATAAATAATATCATTTTTGAAAAAAATTAACTATTAAAAGTTTTATTTTAATAAATACAATATTAAACTGCTTAAAAACTATTATTTAATTCTGGTAGATGTTTCCCTAAAGACCAGAAGTTCATGTAACAACACAAGTTTCAAAAGATGCACAGTGCCAGATTTAAAATTTCACTGGAGAACAAATTTTTAACAAGCTGAAAATGCTTCATCCTGCTATTAACTGATTGACAAGAATCAGCTAAATCATTGTGAATATTACAAATTACCTGTTTCCTAGATATTCCATAGGCACACACACTATCAAGGTACTGGAGTGTTAAATTAGTGAAGCATTTATGCAATATACAGGCATTGTGAATATGATTATACCTAAGAGATGATCTTAGCAATTATAACTTCCAGCTCAGACTAGAGCAATTACTCCTTTACACCAGGTGTTAAAATGTAACAGTTTTAATGCTAAAGGTCTCTGGTTTTGATTCCTTCTTGCTAACACCATCTGTACAGATACAGTCAATATAGCCATCCACTAGCTAGTACAGTTTGCTTCCTATTTCGGGAACGTTATGTGGCTGGTTTGTTTTGTTTTGATAGAAGCCTTATTTCAGTTTTGTGGTGAGAATGAACATAATAGCAGTTACTCTCAGCCTGCAGAATTTCCATTCAGAGGGGTTGCCATGTCTTTCCTCTTATGTCTTTTCCTGTCTGTGCCCAGAACCAAGAATAAAAAGGTATGTGAGCAGGTAAGTAATGAGTAAGCTCTGGGTACTTTAAACTGGACAGTTTGTTCGTTCCTCCTGAACCAAAGGAGTCCACCACTTCAAAATGTCTCTGCCTATGGAAATTACTTCTAACATTGCAATTCATTTTATTGGCCAGTCTGTCAGGAGCTTAAACAAGAAGACAATCAGGTCCCAGATCTATCACACATAAAAGTTCTTGACTTGTTCTTTTTTTTTCTTTCTTTCTTTTTGTCTCTCACTGACATTTAGAATAAGAAAAAGAGATTTTTTCCCGTTTTACCAGTGCTATATACAAAGAAGTGTGTATAACAATTTGTTGAATAAAACTGAAATAAACAAAAGAATAAGATAAAATAAGATGTAGTTTAAAAAACAGCAGTCCAGATGTGAAGATACATTTAGACCTTTACTACAAGCTCTAGTACAACTCTAATCAGTTTATACAAGATTCTGTATTCAGTGTGAGCTGACAGTTCCCTGTGTAGTTGAACACACTGTGAACCATTTCTAAAGCTCCAGCAGACAAAATCTGAGCTTTAAAAGAATCCCATCGTCTTAAAAAACATAAATTATGACATGACATAAGCTCAGTTTTCAAAGTAGTTTTTAGAAAGCCAGCTGAGTTGAAATAATCTCTTATTCTATCACTGAAGCCAATTTACATAGAACTCTCCAAGTGATGTCTGGAACAAAAAAAAAAAAAATCCGATTTCTTTGAATGTGAGCTAGAAAATACCTTGTTCTTTAGGCACGTGCAATCACTGATACATGGTGCTGGTTGTCCCAGGGATCTTTTACTTACTGCTGCTTTGTGCTGATGTCCTCAAGCAAGAATTCTTAATTTCATTTTTGAACATATTACCTACTGAATTATAAATCTAGAAACACTGACTACTGGCCTGAAGTAAATTAATTTTAATACAATTTGCATGATTAGCTGAAAAACTCTCTCAGTACTAAAAATACATGCATGATAATCGATGCTGCTTTATTTTCTTATGTATTTCTAAATGAAACTGAACACAGTGCTTTCTTTTCATAGCTAAGATTTAGGAGCCTACAGAATTAGTACATTGTTAAAAACATTTGTGGGAGCAGATGGTTCATGTATTACAGGTGAGATAGTGGTTTTCATCTTTCCTCAGACTTAAATATTAGATGTGAGTGAAATCAATAATGTGTAATTCCAGCAACCTGCTATATCACTAGCCACAGAATTAATGTCTGAGGGAGTGACCACTTTTTCACTGCCAGGTGATCATTAGCTAATACAGTTATAGTACATGCTATGTACCTTTTCAGCCCCTAGAGTGATGGAGACAATATTCATAAACACCAATATTTTCTGTAATAAGTTATTGTAGGAACAATACAAACACCATTTGCTATGCGACTTAATCAAGCAATTCTTGTTTCTTCAAAATGAATTACTTGACTAGTCTGAATTTCTCTGACAACAGCTCAGCTGCTTCTAAGTTGAAGACAGAAATGTCTTCTTTTCCTCAGACAGAAAAGTTCACATGCTGCTGAAAGTTTGTTTGAATGTCTTTATATCAGGGCACGTCCTTATGTAGCAGGAAATTCAAATTTGCTAGGGATGATAGCTAGCAATTCTCACACATCTTCTCTAAGCATGCCCAAGCATTCCAAACTCCTCAACCCAACTGAAGCAGGTACGTACATGTAGAAATAAGATAGAAAATAAGCCCATTCACCTTCTATCACAGCATCTTTGTATACTAAGTTTGTTCTTGTTCTTACCTCTCCCTATATCTCAGTTCTGAAACTGAAATGGGAAGATCTTTGTTTTCCATGTTTGCCGTGGCATATATATCTGCTGCGTCCAAACAACGCTGAGGAGGGAGCAACCCAACTGAGAAAGAGATGTGATTCTTGTTGGATAGCAGAGAAAAGTAGCCTAGGAACAAAAAAATGTATCCTGAAACTATCAAAAGGCGAGCAGTGGGAAGTCTGGCTGAGCAAAGCTATATGATCTTTACAAATGCATACAGAAGTTGGGGACCAGTAAGATGAGGTTTTGCTTGCGAGTACAGTGGAACTGAGAAAAAAGCTCGAAAATGGAGGGAAAGGAAAACACAAAATGGTGAGCCAGTATCAATGTGACAAGACTTAGTGTGAGACAGAACTGGGACTGAATGAATAAATAACCAGGATGAAAAGAAGGAGCAAAGAGATTAGGTGATAGGCTTAGGAATGAAAAACAGGAAAGGAATTTTGTGGAAAAAGGAGAAAAATAAAGCGTAAATTAGAGTCTGGCCAAGGGACACAGACAAAGGGCACTAAGGAGGAAAATAATCCAGGAACTAAATATAATCTAAGAAAAGGCTTTTGAAAGAACGTAGTCCTAGTAACATTTTTAGAACAGAAATAATCTAGAAAAATAATAGAGTGGTCACATGGAGAAATGTCGGAAAAAAATACCAGCACATGTAGACTCACAATAATCCTGCTTCAGAAATGCACTTTTGCTGCTATTTATCAATACCACTAATGTTTTACTTTTATTTGGATACTTATCTCTTTATTTTTCCTAGACTTCACAACATAATTTTGCTCACAAAAATGTTTTGAAGGTATATTCAATGTAATAATTAAACAGTATTATTGATTTATGTCTGAAATACCTATTTCAAATTATTTTAGACTTTTTATATTGAAGGTTTTGCTTATACAGTTTTCTGAATTAGGGAAATAATATTTTTCTACTGAGAATATTTTATATTCATTAATGAACTTAATTTGATGGAAAAAAATTTGATTGCAGGATAAACTCACAATTAGTCCACAAAGCCACTAAATTAATGTTGGATTCCTTCTTTCCTTTAATGTTGGATAAGCTCTCCAAAATTAACAAAGAAAGTCTGGACGAAATTTTTTCATCTGTCTCATATATATGGCTTTGAGTGGGAGCACTTCTATTTGACAAGTACTTGTCTTTCTCATCTCAGTATAGGGCTTCCATGAGGTGAAGTACTCCATTCTGAATGTTTTGAGTCAGAAATGGGAGTCAGAACTTGCAAATCTGTAGTAATGTCTTTTTTTTTTTTGCTAAGTACTCAGTCTTTCTCTGACATATTTCCTCCCTTGTTGAGGGCATAGATGAGGACATCCACTGTCTGATAAGTAAAAGCAGTTCATATAAAAGGACTTAATTTATATTTTTGCATGTCAAATGCCTTGAGAAATTTGCCTTTTGTTACCTCATCCAAATCACATTTAGGGAAATGGTGTTCCCTCTCCAATTTCAAAGCATAGCCATTAAGCTGCTCTTTTTAAAATGTATACAGCCTTTCTATTCTGCACAGAGTATTATCCTTAACACAAAATACATGTGTTTTACTCAGAAATATGGAAGAATTTTTTATCCCTGTTCCCAGCATGTTAATAAATTCCCCGTGCTAAACCAAGCCTTTAGTTTCTTAGTGAATTTCTTTCTTAACTCACTCTTTTAGAATACCATATATATTTGAACCATCATCCTCCACATAACCCTGGTTTTGATCAGCTTTAAAAACTTTGATTAAAATTGGCTGAGAGCAACACACTGATAGGCAATTTCAAAAGTTATGTCCATTCCTTCCAGGTGGTGTTATACATAAGTACTTCTAAACAATAAATATAAGAACTAATCAAATGAAGAATTTTAGTTTGAATTTTCTGATTATACATGTTAGTTAAACATCTTGATGAATGATGATGTCCTTCTTAGTCTGCTGAAATTTCTTGAAGATTTGGATGTTTCTTCACATATCGTTTTATCTGATTTCCTTAGGCTCTGAAAAAGCTACATGTTTCATTGTGTTATTGGTCCATACTACATTAGAAGAAAGGTAAACAAAAAAAAAAAAAAAAAGAAAAGTTGGTAAGAAAATGAAAATCTACTCTGAAACGTTTTCAGTTTACTCAGAATGTGTACAAAACTTTTCAAATAGAAATATATGTAGAGATTGGTAGATTAAGAAAAGTCATTGTCAAGCATATGCTCTAACTGCACTAACTGAAGCAGGAGGATGCTTGAGAATTTAGAGTCTATCTATAATTCTCACTTTTTGAACTGACATTACATTCTGAATTAAAAAACTACACAAAAATCAGCTTGAGTATGTTCTGAGTAACATTTTCACTTTTGTTTAATAAATGTATTTTGGAAAAAAAATGTGCTTAATTACAAATTCTCATTGTTTTTTATCCAGCATTCTCAAATTTAAGTGGTTTTGATAAAAGTGAACAGAGATCCAGCTATGAGCAATTTCCATTTCAAAACCTAATCCACATAAACAAGTGTTGGCCAAAGCAAAAATAAAAGGAGGATACAGTCTCTAGTGCAGCTGCTATCACAATAGGCTTAATCGCAGCAGAATGTTGAGCTCAGGATTGTACTTCTTCATTTCTAGAATTGCTGCATAGTCTAGAAACTGAAACTTAATTATCCTACTATGCTTTCATACAGATAAGACAGATGAGACTAATAACAGCTATTGTTGCTTAATAGCCTGCTAAAGAGATTGCATCTGCCATTATGATTTGGACATTGCCTCTCTTTTGAGTGAGAGAATAATTCATTTCATTTGTGTTATATGCTTCCTTAAAAATGCAGATAAAATCAAGTTAATTTTAATAAAATAAGATCTCTGGATGAAAATGAATTCTATGTCACACTGTATCATTTGTTTGGTATTGTTTTGAGAGGTAAAAACTAATATAATTTTAAAACATTATTATTTTTATATTACTTAGCATCAAAAATCACTTCTCACAGATGAGAATTTAGCTAAGTAAACATACATCAGTTCTCTCAGTAGCAAATGATATGGAATACTTAGAGTCATGAGCCTCATACACACAATCATTCAGTAATGTGAAAATGAAATTTAATACATAGTTTCAAGGAATTAGCTATAGACAGTCTGTTTCAAATTCTCCCAAATAAATGATTCCAGGTTTCTTTCAACACAGTAGTGTGAGTGGCAAATTATTTTAGTATGGAGATTTTGGCAAGTCCTTGCCATTAATAAATTCATACAACTGTTCCTCTCAGTGTAAAGTAATTCTGTGTTTAGAGAAAAAGATATCATCTTCTAATACCTTATTTTAATGGAGCTGTTGGAATGAGTCCATGGAAGGGCCAGATGATCAGAGGGCTGGAGCACCTCTCATACGAAGAGCAGCTGAGGGAGCTGGGCTCATTCACCTTGGAGAAGAGAAGGCTCAAGGAAGACCTCACTGTGACCTCTCTATACTTAAATAGAGCTTATAAGCAGACGGGAGACCAACATTTTATATGGGAAATAAATTCTTCTCTGAAACTGCATGCTCATTGCCAGTCTGAGTGAAACAAGGGGGAAAATGACTCTGAAATAGACAACTGCTGATTTTTTATGTCATTTAAACATAGAAAAATAAGTTACTCTTACAAACATGGATGTGTTAGAAATTGACATTATTCAGTTTGTTTTGATGAAAGTGTAATTATTATAACAGATCTTGAAACCTTTTTTATTTTATATGACTGTTCTCCTGTGTTAATGTGGGTTTCTACTAGATCATGGATGTCCAACCTTTCAGCTTGTCTGGGCTGCATCAAGAGAAGAGTCCAATTGTTTTGGGCTACATTTAAAATATATAATTAATGTATGTAAGTAACAAAATTTATTATAATCTCTTTTATTAAAGCATTTTTGAAAGAGAGTAGTAAAACATTAAGCTAGTGCAGTATTTGACCTTGTTTTTGGGAAACAAATGCATCAGTGTCTGGTTTGATGGAAGTAGTTACCATTCTTATTGAGTTCTCAAGGTGATCATCAGAGGATTATAATCTAATTTTACTTTTCCTGTGCTTAATCCTTGAGAAGAGTTGTTCATAGATGTACATACTGCCAAAAATCAATGATTTGAATAAGGCATGATTGTGAAGTGAGGAATATTTTTTTTTCTGATAAGATAGGCCTTATGAAAGTCTGGTAAAGAGAAATGATGACATTTTTCTTTCATTTCACTGTCTGATTGCAACTGTATATATTTCATTTAAAAATTTGCAGGTAATGTATTTATGTTGAGTGAAAACTAATTCGTAAATAATCAAAAAAAATTGATGATTCTTTCAGGAATCTTGAAACCTATTCTCAAATTTCTTAATCAAAAGGGAAAGCAAGGTTGTATATTTTATGCTGTTCATAGGACTGTGTTTAGCCATTGTAGCAAAATACATGATATTATTTGCCATAACTTGAGCTTCCCATAACTTAAGTTTAATCTCAAATGCTGTTATGGTTTGAGATATAGAACAGACAAGTTGATTTTCACCTTGAAGACGCATGTTCAACACATTTAAATGAGTGGTAAAATCCATAAAACATGCTAAATTTGTGAGCCATTTTTCTTCTTCAAGTTCTGACACAAATTTTCATTTTGATTCCATAGCTCATTTCATTTCACAAATCATAAAATCTTTTTAGCATTTTACCCCAACTTAAGCCACCTTACTTCAGAGAAGTTAATGATGTCCCCATAGTCAGCTTCCATACTTTAAGAACTCCTAGAACTGGCAGTGGTTCAGTGATCCCTTGGACTTTACAAAATTCACAGCTTTGATGAGAATTTGCATGACATTACCCATTTGTAAAGCTTTCATACATAAAAGTGGCATAAGAATCTGTAACGTAATATATGTGGGTTTTGGTTTGACTGAATGTGTGTGGTGGGCGCTAAAGGTGGAGTTAACATTGTACTGTGCCCTCCCCTTCACAGCATCCTGTCGTCCCCTATACGGTCCACACAAGTTACGTGCAACCAATGCATGAAAAGTATCAGTAAAAATCACAAAATACTGTTAAAAGTTTACAAACATGGGGCCACATTACTAGCTATTCAGGGCTGCATGCGGCCCATGGGCCATAGGTCAGACACACCTGCATTAGATGTGCAAATGTCAATTGCACATTTGCTGGTGATGCTGTGGTTAAACACTTGACATCTATACAATTTATCCCCCCTCTCACAGTCCTTGCTGTTGACCTAAAAACTCAAACTGTAATAGGTCTAGATCCTGAACATAATATAAATTTTCATTAAAATTGTATTTTTGCTATGTAAAATATAAAGTCATAATGCATTGAATTATTACCATTGTGATTTCTCATATTTTTCGTTTGCAATTATGTATGAGATTGCAGTTATTATTGAAAAGACTTTATTCTTTTGGAACTTCTAATGAAATTATAAATTTTAGATTTAAAATGTGATTCATATGCATTCTGTGAATAACTGTAAATGAACAAAATAGATAGCATATAAGTAGCATTTTTCTTATATTTTTTAAATTTAATTTTCTCCTTCATTAAAATTTTGCACAGGCTGTATTCTAAGCTCTGTGATGAGGAGGTATCAGTTCATATCTAAGCAGTTCATAGAGAATTACAAAACAGAGTACTGAGATAATTAAATAAGTATTAAGTGGATTAGTTGGTCACATCCCAAGGCATTGGAAGGGCTTTTCAGTGGGAGAGATAGGAAAATGACTACAAAACCTGGTGGTGTGGTTTCATTCATGGATTCAGCTGTCTTTGTGAACATGAGCTTTTACTTTCTGCCATATTTCACACCTGCCATTTTACAACTGTTAACCAAATAGAAATCATGATATTGTAATTACTCTTTGTTTTATATATTGGTTATATATCAGAAAGTCTGTAATGAAAAACTGACTCCTTGTAAGAATTTCATGAAATCTGTGCTAAGTACAGAGCCTTTTAATTTCTTTGTAGAAAATAGGAATGTCATACCATGGCTTATCTGCACTACTCTCTAGGGCATGCACAACAAATCTGGAGATAGCTGATGACTGGCTGTCACAGGTAGATATTGTAGATAATGAAATTTGAGTTGAAGTCCTGAAAGCCAAATAGCTGCTTCTAATGACTTGTGTTCCAGAATAACACCAGTCAACAGCAGCTATTTTCATCCTTAGGTGAAGTCTCCTCCCTAACAAAAGAAAAATAAACACCAAAAACCAACACAAAATACAAAAGACTACATTGCAATTGACTTCAATTGCACCCATGCTTTGTTGTGGAGCTGCTAAATTCAATTATAATTGTTGAAGCAGTAGAAAATTTATTTTATACTTTGGTAATTTGATCAAATAATTGCTAGTTAATAGAGTTTAAAATGAGCATTCTCTTTTCTCAGTGATTTTATGTATATTTACATTTTTCCTGAAGCTTCTTAGATATATTTCTAGAAATGAAAAAATCCTAGGGTTCAAAGTTCATAATTCTGTCTTGATATAGTATAAAAACATGTAAGTTGATAAATAATAAGAACAAGTTGGAGTATTGCAAATTTAATGCTTTTAGATAATGGATACACTGAGATAAGAAGTAGATTTAAATGTTAAGTTTCTAATTATTTTTCTTTTCATAACAGATTAAAAGAGATTTCCACATTTTCAAAGACAAAAAGACAGAGTTGCGGAGATCCTAAAAACATAGCTGAGTGTGTAGTTTTGTCACTCGTCAAAAATACTGCATTTCAAATAATTGTTATTTTTCTGGAAAAATAAAAGTTTCTCCTGCTTCATATATTTAATAAAAAATAAACTGGTGTTTACTTTTAAACAATTACTTAATGAAAGATAATACTTATATCAGGATTAAGAGGAACATGAATACATTCCAAGAAGTTAAATATAGAAGAAACAATGTATTGGCTAAGTAAAGGGATTGTTCTTCTGGAATAGAAGAACAGTGACCAGACTGTTAAATGACAGTCACAAGGAGAACAGATAGAAACCAACTGCAATGATTGCTAGTTTTTTCCTTCCGCTTTGGAAATTTTAATTATTCATCGTCTTGCCTACTGGCAGATCCCCACAGCTAGGCATGTGATGCAATCCTGGGATGGCAGCCTGAAGTGAAATCTATTTCAAAGTAGAAAGCCATGAACAACCACAGCAGCTCTAAGTAACACTTTGAAATAACTTGGCATCGTTTCTTTCTATAACTTTGTTCCAATTTTCTCTTTTTTGTATTTAGCCTCGGGAAAGGTACTAAAGCAAACACACGGGAACTGTTTCATTGCAGATATTTAAATGTGTGTTAATTAATCAAATGTCTATATAATAATCCTTCACAACTGTACAGGAAATGTTTGACTTCTCTTGGAATTTCCAGTGCTAAAAATCTGATGAATGAGCTTTTAGTTTCATCTCTGATTCCCTGGAAATATGTCTTTGACTTATGAGCCTCATACATTTATAAGTCTTCTCTAAAGAATAACACTCTTACATTTTTTTGTCTAAGTGTTGTGCATTTTTTGCAATGTTTTTTCATGTCAGATCCACATCTTCCTGGCCAGTCTTTTCATTTTGTTGCAGGTATTAATCTTTGATGGACTTATCTTGCATCTCTGATGAGAAGTTTTCCTTTGTGACTTGATTTAAATACTCAGTAACAAAATGCTAAACATCCCCAAGGTGTTTCACTAGAGATTCTTTTTTTCAGTAGAACCCAAGCTCAGCTTATGAATTACAGATACATCCTGAATTATCAGAAGGTTATGAAAAGAAATTTATTTTAATAGGCCAAAGACCTGTGGATAACTTTCCTTAATTGCTTATATTTTTCTTCAAAAAAATTAAAAAGAGATAGTTCTGTTCCATAATTAGCAGAAAAATAGATAGGAAAGTAAAATCAGCAGGTAATTATAATTAGTTATTTACTTCAGTGCTTTCCAGGCCTTCAGTCAGCAAAGTTATTTGCTGGTATCAAGCTTATTTTGCATTATCATAGCTTTGTATTTACAACTATGTACCTTTATGACCAATTTTGAAATAATGATTCCAGGCAATTCCAATTTGATATGTTTATTATTTCTTAAAGAAAATATGCATTTATCTGAATAGAAACTTGAAAATGTTTTGTCAGCATTGTGTTTGTTGTTGTTGGTTGCTTGTCTGGATTTTTTTTTTCCTCAGAAGAGCCACAGCACAAGAAATAATAGTTATGTTAGCAATACACAGTACGGCTCATTTTGCCACCAAGTCTCTGAGGTCTTCTTTTTGCCAGTATTTTAAACTATATCTCTACAGGCTGAGAAAATTAGTAAACTGGATATAAAATTCTCCACTGAAGTGACTTTATGCAAATGAGTCATTAATGCAGTCTCCAGGATGTTGTCAGTCCAATCTGTTTCTGTCTTAGCATTAACTTCATAACATATGTTTGCATCCATTTTATGATACTAGTAGCACTTCTCTCGTGTGAACCAGGAATTGGCCCCAAAACTTTTGAGTAGTAGCAGCTTGCTATGCAGTAAAGAAGCCACTGCATAGATCCTTAAAAATTATTTCAAACATTCCGAAAGCATCACTTAAATAAATTGCTCTTTTAAAGGATTAGAGAATAAATAGATAAATTGATTCCAGACATTACACGTTCTGATGCATTTTTTCATGCTAGACTATATTGCAGTGTGTCATTTCTGGTGACTTCCCTTCTTTGTTTCCTTAGTATTTCAGACATGACATGCTGTTATTGTAAATAATGCAATCCGACATACCTAAATAATCTTGCGTCTCAGAAATTAGCAATAAAGAGTTCCACTGCTTTTGTTTCTTTAGAACAAAGAAAAAATGTTGTTTTGCTAATAAAATAGACAGTACTAATTGCTTTCTACTGGCTATGTTTTAAAATAACCACAGCCTACAAAATGTGAACAACCTATTTAAATATCATATGCATGAAAATAGTTTTCGGTTACAATGATTTTTTTTTAAGTAGATTTCCTTTTCAGACTGATAAAAATGGAGTACGGTATATGAATAGTCAACATCAAATTGGTATTGTGTCTCTTCTGCTCTAAATAAAAATGAAAATTCAAAACTGATAAGCTTTTTGGCATTTTTAAAACTTCACACTTCACAGTTTTAAACACTGTTTGCATGATTGCAAATTCATTTTTGAGAGTGCGAGGTTTCAGTTGCAAGATCTTACAAATTCTAAACTGTATAAAAGCTCACTGAGCAGGGAAAGAAATTCCGGATTTCTCTCTCTTAAGCCTTTTTACAAGATTTTGAATGAAATGTAGTTTTGCTACTGAAAAAAATGAAGTACAAGGCCTGGGCCAGTCATGCCATAGGAAGGATACATCCGAGAGGCAAGGCACATTGTTTCCTTGTTGCATCCGGAGTAGCAGGAGGAATAAAAGAGGGAACTGTGATAGCTTCAGATGGGAAGGTCTTCTTGCTCTGTAGCAGTAGCTGTTGCCCTAGCATTTTTCCTTTGGAACTGGTAGAGCATTGAGCCCAGCTTTCCACATCTATCATGTAGCAGGTAATGTAATGGCGCAATGACTGTTTCTCTGACTCTAGCAAGAAGCTGGCTTCTAAACATTGCACAAGTAGAAGCTCCTCTGCCTTCTTTCTAATTTATCATTCATAAAAACTGCACTGCTGCTATGCTTCCACTTTGTTCTTTTCTGCCTGGTTTCATGAATCATATACTTTGATTTCTACAGTGATGAAGCTTTGTCAGATAATTAGCCTACAGCAAGCAGTCATGGTGAGATATGGATCTGAAACCATCAGGCTGAAATGGATATTTTACCTTCATCACCAATTTATTGCATGATTCATAAAACATTAGATAAAAAAGTTGGCAAGACTTTCTCTTTTTCAGGTTGAGTTTTGAAAGAAAACAGTGGCCCATATACAGTAATAGCTGTAGATACATAAATCCAGAGAAAAATTCCAGTCTGTCCTTTCTAATTTGATGCAAATATCTTATCTGCAGGTAAGTCAGAGGCCTATGCAATAAAGAACAATACCAGCTCCACTGTCTTCTTTATTTCCCAAATTTATAACCAGCATGAGTATTTTGAAGTATCTAACATTTCTGTGTGCTGCATGGGCTTTCCCTCAAACATATTTGACTCAAAAAAAAAAATTTAAAAAGGCTTAATATACTCACTGATATACTTATCTTCCAAAGAAGATGCAACCCAACATTAGCTGAGGGAAAAACTCCATCCCTTGCCCCATTATATCAGTGTAAACTAATAAGGAGGTTGTCCTTATCTTCACCTATGAATTTGAAACTGGGTACTGAAACATTTGATACGCTGGAACTAAAACTTCACCTTGGACTTTCTTTTGTGGGGAGTGGAAGGAGAGGTAGAGGAGTGGAAGAGCAGGCACTGATCTCCATGGATCAGCAACAGGAATCAGGGGAATGGCATGGAGATGCTCTGGGGAGGGTCAGGGTGGGTGTTAGGAAAAGGTTCTTCATTGAGTCCATGGTGTGGCACTGGAACAGGCTCCCCAGGGCAACGGTCATAGCACCAACCCAGCCAAAGTTCAAGAAGCATTTACACAACACTCTGAAACATAGAGTTTAATTTTTAGGTAGTCCTGTTTGGAGCCAGGAATTGGACTCAGTGATCCTTGTAGGTTCCTTCCAACTTGGGATATTCTATTCTATTCAGCTGTCGGTAGTGAGTTTCATTTTTTTTTCCATAACATGCTTACAATGTTGCTGTTGCTGCTGTGACTTATATTTTTCACTGCTAAACTATAAAAGAAAAACAGATACTCTCCAAGATTAAACAAAATAGTCAACAAGGGACATCACTATAAGGAGCAAAACTAGACCCTTGGGAGAACAGCAAGAGAAAACCATCTGCCCAGGATATTCAGTTTTCAAAGTTGTAGCTGTGGGAAACACAAAGACATCCAGCAAAGGCTGGAGAAAAAAGAAGAAGAAAATGAGGTAAAGAGGTGCAGTAAAGATATTTATTAAGGAACAGGGAAAAGATTATATATGAGATCAGAGAAGGAAAAAAAGGTTGTTACTCTTTGCTATATAAACACAGGAAGCCTAAATATACTTACATTATCTACATTAAGATATTTAATCAACTGTGAATGAGCTGATATGTGATAGGTTGCTGTAAAGTTTCCTGTAAATTACTGGTTTTTAAAGATGGGTTTTGTTTTATTTTCTAAAGTTCAAAAGAAAGAAAAGCATTCAGGAAATAACATGTCAGAATCTGTTTCTGACATAGAGACAATTACTTTTTCTTAAAAGATCATTGAAAGATAACAGAGAAAATCTGTATATGCTTTAATATTAAAAACTGTGTTGTTTTTTTTTTTTTTAAACACATTCATGAAGTGTACTCCTTTACGTGTTTTAAAGTATGTATTTGTAACGGCAGTGAGTCTCCTAGTGTTGTTCAAGCATTTGCGTATACGAGAAAGAACAAATTTCTTTGAGAGATTTGCCAAAGGATTTACTTGAAAAAGTTTCTAGAGTCTCTTCCTTCCCTGTTTATGACACTGCTTCTCCATCATTAACTACAATAAAACTCTAAACTGGAAGATAATAATAATTGAAATAGGTTTCATGAAGGGACAACTTCAATAACATTCACTCCTTGTGTTTGTTCTGTTCTGTCTTCCTGTTTTGTATGATTTATGTCATCTGAAGTGGTTTTAGCCACATAAGGTTATATGGAAAGGAGAGAGTCTGCTCCCGTAAAGGTATCTAGTCAGAAGAATCATAAACAAGAACGCAGGGAGACAACCCTGACAGCAGATGGTAGGAGAGGATAAGAACAAGCCTGGTTGGCCACACAAATGGGTAAGGATATATGCATATGAGAAGATTCAATTTTTCATCTGGGAGGATAAGGAAAGAAAGGGAGACAACACAAAGACTTAAAACCTGACCAATTAACATTAGCAAGAACAAACAGAAACAAACCTGGTCAGTTATATAAATTTCTGACTGTCAAGAACCTGCAGAAAAGACAAAACATTGTGACTAAAAATGATGCAAACCTGACGGTCCTGGATGTTGCAGGGGTTTATGGGGCTCTGCTGACCGATGAGAAAATGTGGAAGGGAAGGCGGAGCATCAGGAACAAGTTGGGGCTAAACAGAATATGATATAAAAGGGGCCACTGGCATGTAAATGGTGCACACTTATCTGACTGAGCTACAGTCCTGGGTTAGAGGAGGCAGTCAATCTTAATATCACTTAACATAGTATACACATTTTAATGCAGAATTTATTTATTAAATTTGGAAATAAATGAATTACACATTCTTTTTAATTATTTCAGTACCTACCATTCAAAAAAAAATTGCTGATAATATTTGTCAAGGATATTAAAACACCAATGAATTTTTAATAAATACGTTCCTATTAAGAGATAAAGTCTAAATTTTATGTATTAAGCTAAAAATGTAATTTTAGCCTTTTCTCTCAATTTGGCTCTCAAAAAATGTACGTAAGAATGCACAATATTGATAAGCTGTTTGGATGTATCATAATGATATATTTTCCTCAGTAGCAAATTTCTACTTTTATTATTAAAACATAAAGTGATATACCCTTTGTGGATAAAAGTTCATTAACAGTTCTAGTCTTTATATTCATTCTGTAGTAACATATAAGTTAATATCAACTTGTTAAATGTAAACTTTTGAGACTGAAAATATGAACCAATATCCAGACTCAAGATTCAAAAATCACTAGTAAATCAAATTGTGTATTTCCTCTTGAGACACAATTCATTTCAACATCTGTAAAGAAAGGCAAACAAAATGCAGAAATGTTTCTACAGACTTAAATAGGTACAATACAAAATTAAGATCATGACGGCAATTGCAATTCTAAATTATGACTGCGCTTTGTCTTTTCTGTCAGCCATAATTAAGTCAGTTTTTGTCAAATTTGATTTTGAAATCATGGAAATCCATTGGATAAATAATCCTCTTGTAACTTCCAATACTTAGAGCAAAGATCCTTTGTGCCTTAATTTTGAAGATTCTTGAGCTTTGTATAGGAATTGAATGTTAATTATATGCAACAAAGGAACATTTCATTGCTAAACCGTCTAGGTACAATCTATACCAAAATTTATTTCCTAAATTGCATCAGGCTATAGCATATGTGCACACAAACAATCCATAGACTCATATATGTTAAATTATACCAAGTCTCAATGTCTTCTGCGAAACATCCAAGAGAACAGTTCTGAGATCCAGCAAAGGTAGGGGCATAATGTGAGTGTATATCAACAAGCCAATGTGAAATTATCACACGTTAGAATCCAGAACCTCTGTGATTAGTCCAAAGGCCTCAGAAGTGGAACTGAGAGCAGAGATGTTCCTAAGTCACATTCCAGCTTTCTGATTCTCGTTACCACACGCAAGATCTCCTCATAAAAGTTTTGCCAGGGAGCACAGTATGCTCCTCTCCCTTTCTGTTCAGTCTCCTTCATGACTCCTCTGTAGAAGAAAGTTAGAAGTGCAGCTCACTAGGTGGTTTTAGACAACCAGGAAACAAATTTCTTTCTCCTCCAATCACTCAACAGCTCCTCCCCTGAACTAAAATGGATGTTTCTTAACACCCATCATCTAAGATCTTTACAGGCTCTTTACTTGAATGAAACACTTGCAGTTCATGCTGCACAGAGGGAGTCACAAGGGAGTCACAGGAAAGAAGCAAGACTCACAGGAGCACTTTGATTAAGGCATGAATACATAAGCTAACACTTACTCATGATATGTGCTATATGATGTAGAAGCACATTTGAAAATCAGCACAATAAAGAGGGAGCTGAGCTAGTGCACAAAAAAAAAAATAAAAAAAAATTTCAAGGCTAATGTAATCAATAAATTCCAGTCTGCATCAGGAGTCTAATTACTATAGCACAGATGTAGTGAAGAGGACATATGGGGCACCAATAAAAAGGTCACAATATACTGCGTAACTATAATTGAGTGCACTGCTCATAAAAGAACAGCTACAGCATTACATACTGGCTTCAGTGAAAAAGCTTTTTTTAATTTAAATAAAGTAAAAGGACAATCATTTCTTTTTGCATTGCTTTTTTACTATCAAAGCAAAAGTAGCAATTTAGTTCGATACTTAAAAAAAAAGAAAAAAAACAAATTCCCAATTTAAAGTATGATTCACAGATAAGACAACTTAGAATGACAAAGTCCATAGTGAGACCTGATATCTGATCAAGTATCCATGGATATAGGTTTAGATCTGAGATCTTGCTCACTCAGCTCTTATTTGTGTGACAATCTAATTCAAAGTATCAACATAGAAGAGCCAAGGAACCGTATCAGTGTTAACATCTGTTTTAATTCTAGAATAGCACCACTGTTTTTAACAAGTCATAAACAGCATAGTGCTCCACAATCTTCAACAATGCAATCTGACTTTACATATCAGTTGATAGGTTCCTTTGTCATTACTACTCCTGAAATCAAAATGGAAACTGAAGTTCAGGAGTTAAATCACAGGACAGAGAAAGACGTTTGTCATAAAAGTATTATCTATCTGCAGATCAGATGGATTGAATCTAAAAATCTATTCTTGAAAGGAAGACATTCAATAACAGTTTCTGGCTTTAAATGCATCTGTCTGCATTTAACATGAGAAGTCATCATTAGCAATTTGAGAACACATAATGGAAGAGATATCTGTTTGCATTCCTTCAGCATAGGTGGTAACTCCCTCACACCTGTTTCTGTGCTTGCTGCTTAAGAAGCAAGTCAGTGTAAAATTATTTGCAAAATCTCATCCAAAATACATTAACACCTGTGTAACTGATCTTTTTCTAAACCAAATACAGAATTCAGAAAAAAAAAAAAACTGATGGGAAATTAATGGAAAATTTTAAAAGAGCTTTAATTCTACATAACGTCTCTGAATCAAGCTCTGAAAGAACCAAGTTGCACTGTGTAGGTGTTGTACTGCATTGTGCCTTAACAAATAACTCAAAAAATACCCCTACATTTAGAATATCTAGACAATCCTGTGAATTCCAGATGTTGGCGTATGTTATGGCTTATGTGATGTCTGCTTGAAGTTTAAACATATACACTTACAAAATATTTTCATTTTTAATTGATAATTCAGCTTTAAGTTCAAGAATGATCCTAATGAATCAAGAATGGCATCTATGTATTAAACACCTGCAGTGAAAATGTCTGTTTCATGTCTTTTTAAAGCAGCTCTTTTGGTCTCACTATCTCAGGATAATAGGATTATAGAGTAATTCAACTTAGAAGGGATCCCAGGAGATCTGTAGTCTTACTTTCTGGTTAACATAGGTTCAACTATAAAGTAAGACCAGATCCTTTGTGGATTTATCCAATCTGTTTTTTGAGAATCTCCAGGGATGAAATCTGTACAGCCTTTCTGAGGAACATTTTCCAATGCATGCCTGTCCTTGTGACCAAGTTTTTCCTTATATTAGGCATTTCCATTTCAGGCAATACTGGATGGGGGCTAATTTTTGCATCAGAGTATAGCCTTATTTCTGTTTTTTTTGTTTGTTTGTTTGTTTGTTTGTTTTGTTTTGTTTTTTCAAGTGAATGTAACAAAAGAAAGAGTTCTAAATGTGAACTACCACTTACTCAGGGAAATATCCAAAAACACCCATAAGGCAATTTGAAGTTAAACCCTAATGAATTCTGGACACTCAAAGACTCTGTCTAATAACTCAGTCTGTAAGTGTTTTACCTCTGGTTGCTAAACTTACCCAGATGTATAAGAACATCCTTAAAACTACTGACATCATAGAATCATAGATCATAGAACGGCTTGGGCTGAAAAGGACCTCAAAGATCATCGAGTCTCAACCCCCCTGCCAAGTGCAGGGTCGCCAACCACTAGACCAGGCTGCCCAGAGCCACGTCCAGTCTGGTCTTGAATGCCTCCAGGGACGGGGCATCCACAACCTCCCTGGGCAACCTGTTCCAGTGCGTCACCACCCTCTGTGTGAAAAACTTCCTCCTAATATCTAACCTAAATCTCCCCTGTCTCAGCTTAAAACCATTCCCCCTTGTCCTATCACTATCCACCCTCACAAACAATCGATCCCCCTCCTGTTTATACGCTCCCTCACTGAGCAAAGCATGGTCATGCTTACCTCACTCCTAAGTTTCATCTGCTCTGGTCTATTATAGGACTCTGTGATGAGAATACTACCTTTTCAGGGATACTTCAATTTCAGTTAATGGTTTCATGACATTGTGCTGGATCTTGTGTCATTCTATGGAAAATGTTAAAGAATCCCATGGAGAGGGGGAGGAACTTTGTACTCTCTCCTTTCAAAGGAGTCCCTCACCACCGGTCTATTGCTTAAGCTTTTATTGTTCTTTTATTAAAATCCCATGCATTTTACACAGTGACAAATATCAAGACACCTTCCCAGAGAGATGGGAAATGAGAGTTTAACCTCAACTGGATGTCCATTGAAGAGTTCGTTAGTATATATATATATATGTATGTATGTATGTATATATTATGAGTAAAAATTATCGCACAAAATTTAGTGGCATCTCCACCATGCCAGTCAGTTAAACAGGAGGAGCGTACAGCAGAACCTTTACAGGCCTAAAACTAAGTCTTGTTTGAACACTTAAATTGGTATTTCAGTTTGGAACTCTAGTATAGGAAAGATAGATATTTGTCATACTTAGTTTACCTTTAGCCTTCTTCCTCTTCAGTATTTTCTACTGTCAGATTCTGAAATTCCTCTCATTTGGGACACGTATTCTTGTGGCTCTGACTCTCACAATTGAATTATTCCAGTGTATTATATAGGTAAGAAGTTTAATACAGGTTAGTGAATCCCTAACATAAAATTTTGTATATCCAATGCCTAATGTCTCATTGCTGTCTTGAAAGCTCCATGTAGTTCCTGTAAATACTGATGATGAATTGATTAATGCAAACTAAGACTTGCTCAACAAAGCTGGTAGAATTTATAAATTATAGGGGTTTAAATATAGTGAAGTAATGAGGATTGGATTTAGCTGTAATGTAGATGAGTAATTTCTTCATTCTGATTCTTACAGGGAAGACATATTCAAGAAGATAGCAGAGTTTCTTCTCTAGAAAAGAAGCAGCGCACTCATCCAATTTATCCAGCTATACTTTAATGCTGATAATAGTATATATGCACACTTGTATGGGGAGGCTGACTACAGCCTCCCACGAGCTCCTTCTCTCTTTAGGTATAATGTAGGTATTTGTAAATTTGCTTACCATGACTCTCAGTCACTCCCCCTTTTCTATAAGAAAACTTAATCCTGCTGAACATGTTACATGAGAAGACACTTGCATATATAGAAAGACACTAGAAGACCCTCGCTTTTCATAGGTGTTGTATCCCTTATCATATCCTTCTCACAAGTATCAGGAATTCATATTCACCATTTGCCTTAGGGAAAGGAGATAATAGTTTCTAGACAAGCAAGATTAGTTCTTTCAGAGAAGTACCAGAAAGGAAAGAGATTCCATGGTTTCCTCTCCATCCAACTCAGACTATAATGAGTGGTAATGGCAACCTCCTTGTGCTTCGTAAGAAGAGGAGTTGCAGTAACCCATATGTATTCACCTAGAACCATTTATTTTCCTTTGATATAAAGTACATTAGCAAGAACCTGGCAGATACAAATGAGGTCTTGCAAGAGACTAGCAACCTTTTCAAGCAACAGCTCGAAGCCAGGAGGTGTACTCTAGGGCATACATTTGTTAGCAAACAACAGTGTGGATGGAAGAGAGGACTCTGAACACTTAAAGTTCATTGGCTGAACTGCAATTCATCTAGCAATATGAAGCACAGCAACGGATCTTTGTGTCTTTTTATAAATTAAATTCAACCTCAAACAGCAGAGTCAGCAAGCACTCCATGACCTTTGCATTTTCTCTCACCTTTCTATACACTGGAAAAGAAGACTCAGAAAGAATAGAACACGAAGGCCTCTGAGCAGCCCATAACTCTCTTCAAACAGGAATTATACAGCTGTAACTGCATAAAAAGATTCTAATCACACTTTTGTGATTTTGAAAACATCTTTGGAGACATAATCTCTTTATATATTTTTTTAAAGCATGGCAATGTACTTAACAAGTGAATGATTCAGCCTCCCTCAGGAAGCTTCCAAACTAGTCAGGAGCATCAGGGGGTGTATAACTTGCCCTCTTGTGTCTTAACCAGAGCTTAATTCTTATCCATTGCATAAGCAAAGTGAAATTCATATGAATGAGGTTAAAAACCCGGTTAAATTATTTCAATTTCTGGCCTAAAATAATTATCTAAAAGTAATGCCTCCTAATCAGTTTCATGGAAACAACTGATACAGAGCAAAATAGCACCATCTGACGTAGCAAATTCTCAGCTACAAAAGATTATTTTTAAGCATAGTAACCACCATTAACTTGTCTTTTTGTCAGAGATGAACAAGAGCCTGCAAGCTGTGCTCATAAAAGTCTGCAACAACTGTGCATGGCTGTCCAGAATATGGTTTGTGTCTCACATCTTTGTCACCAGTGTAGAAACGTACCACCCACCACCTCACTGTGCTAACATCCACTGTTCATACTCCATAAATGTTCAGGAAGTGTTGCAGACTGTCAATAGTATTATTTTTTTCCACATAAAGGAATTCAATGAGACACCTTTGCTTCATACGCACTTCCAAGTCAGATGCCATTTGCCCCTCTGCTGCCATCTGTCACATGGCAATAAAATATTATGGAACATTGGTGGGAAGGTTCAACCTCTACTGCCATGCCACCTACATCCACCTCTGATGTCATAGGTCAAAGTAATAAAATTGGAGGCATTACTTTTGGAGCACTCCTAATACTTTAAACCACTCACATTTTATTTTATCTTTCACAATCTCTCTCTCTTTTTTTTTTTTTATACTCTGTACTTTGGCATTCTGAAGGGCAATGCTCATTTTAAAATATGTATAGACTTCATTTAAAATAAATGAATCTAAAACCCTCTGGGGCAAAACAATGTCTGGTGTATCTCACCTAACTTCAGTGGAGTTGCACCAAGGTTGAATCCAGGCCTATGTCCTCTCACTTGTCATCAGCCTAGAGAAAAGGAAAGAAAATCCTTTAAAAATATGGGTTATTTTACATTCTCCCCCTCATTATCTAGTTTTGTTTTACAGCATTAATAGAAACTTTTATTAGTGAGATTTCATGCATTTGTCTTTATGTTTGATAACATTTTTGAGCACTGTGATAAAATCAGCGGAAAATAATGTAATCGTTTCCAGCTAGATTCAATAACTCTAATTACCAGCATTTCTGATTCAAATGCATAATATGCTTTACAATCCAGTGTACTGAAGGAAATTTAACTACCGCTGACTCAGTGTTCTTTTATGTTTGTGTAAGGAGAACAATCAGAAGAGTAAATAAAGAAAAAAATGAATTTGCAAATTTCTATTCGTCATAGAATTATCATTAGGGATATTGCAGAGATTCATAGAAATATATAAAAAATCCAATCAAGAATCTTTTGTCGTGGTGTATTTACAATTAGAGAAAATTGTATGAACACATTATATGAAATGATGTGTCATCACAGTAATGCATTTTTGAAATGAAAAACATCTCTGATATCCTAAAATAACTAGCTCTTTCTGATGTGATATATTCATCACTGTTCATACTATTCCACACCCTTATTTTTATATTCTACTTGACTGAAGATGTTTTCAATGGCTTCACATGCTGAAAACAATGGAAAGGAAAAGAACTAGACTCCTGATTATTTTTATGGCTTTGATCAAGAATTGTGAGAAGTAACCATAACCTGCTTGTATCCATAAGAATTTAAAATACAGATCTATAGAAATTTTTGTGTTGATAAACTCCAAAATGAAGACTGTATTAGTAAATGAAGACTGTATTAGCAAATGAAGACTGTATTAGTAAATCAAAATTCATGGACATTTTGTCTTCCATAAATATTTCTGCATATTTTTAACCTAGAACATGCTCTATAAAACACAGGCATAAAGCTGCCAGGCATTCTTTCTATTACCACAGTTGACTCATGGGACTGTAAGCAGTATGTTCTACTATTTTTCAAGTAGAACATACTGTTCTCTTTTAGTCATTAAGATATTAGCAGGCACAGCATCTGTGATACCATGAGAAGGCAGATTAGGAAGAAAGACTGAAATCACAATATTCAGTTGTGTTATCATTAAGGATGTGGGAAGTCACTAGTATACTAACATATGATAGATAGATAAGCAAAATAGCTAGCTTCTCCCCACTGAAAATATAACTATTTATATATTCAGACGTATTCAGGATTTAGTCAGAATTACAAATGTAACTGTTTAAAGCTTTTTGGGGATATGAGATTATAATTAATTCTTCTCAAGACTGCAAATGAAGTGATTCACTGAGTTTATTACATGTGGTTCAACAAACCATGAGGTTTAAATACATAGATCACGATCTACCTAGTTTTAAATAAACGTTATCATTACACAGTAAACATGAAGTACAGAATTTTTTCTAACAATCCACTCCAATCTTTTGAAATGATATATATTTTGCTGTTTTTAACTTTAGATAATAGGTTTCCTGCCCAATACCAGGATGACATACATATTCAACATTCTTCTCATTTATTCCAGCTGTAAATTTCAATGTGTATTTCTATAATCACTTTTATTTGTCCACAAATCCAAACTGTGTTCAAAGACTCAGAAACATATCTTATATAACATGCATGTCACAAGCACAGATATCCCTTGCTCTTTCATCTATTGTGATCATAAATGGGAAATTCAGTGGTAGTCTGATGGCTCACCAGATCTCTCTTCTTCAGTGAGATGGCTCACAGTACTCTGAATTCCTGAGCTTTATACCGTTCTTCTTCAAAGACATATATATCGAATTTAGTATTGCAGAATAGCTAAAGAATTAACAAATCTAAGAATCTGCCATTTCTAGAATGAGATGCTATGTCCTATTTATGTTCTCAGCTTTCTTTGTCTATTTTAAATCTTCTCATGCTCTGTTTTGTATTTTGTTGTCTGGTGCTTGTGCCAAATATATATATATATTTTTCATTCACAGGGAGTCCCTCACCCTTAGTAAGTAGCTGTGATAATCCCAGTAAAATCCAGCACCTCAGTAAGTTAGAACACTTGCTCATGCCAAGAAATGCAAGAATCACCACTGGTTAGGGATATAACTAATATTTTTAAACTAGTCAATTTAAAGAACAAAATCACACAGGGGATGCAGGGATCCTGAGTAACTCCAAACTCCCAAGCTTAGGTAAGACATCAGATCTCTAGAAACAGAGTGCTCAGTGCTCATGCAAAATACTTGGAAAACTAGACTGTCTTCAGGGGAATTTTTATATGCTAAACACATGAAGCCTTCCTTCATAATAACACAATAGTAATAATATAAGTATTCTCTGTACATATCTTCATAAAACTAACATTGTTTACTTCACTATATTTTTTTCCCAGTAAAATCTTCAGATAGTTGTTTAATGTCATTGGACAGTTTTAACTTTATAGACATTTAGCATTTAGTACTAGCTTTTGTGAACTAGTTTTGACCCTAAATTATCTTTCTGAGTATTTCCTGTTCTTCTCTGAACTATGGCAGGTCCTGCTTGACCAACCTGATCTCCTTCTATGATCAAGTGACCCATCTGGGGGATGAGGGGAAGGCTGTTGATGTGGTCTACTTTGACTTCAGCAAAGCCTTCAACACTGTCTCCCACAGTATTCTCCTGGAGAAACTGGCAGCCTATGGCTTGGACAGGTACACCCTTTGCTGGGTAAGGAGCTGGCTGGAGGGCCGAGCCCAGAGAGTGGTGGTGAATGGAGTTAAATCCAGCTGGTGACTGGTCACGAGTGGTGTTCCCCTGAGGTCGGTGCTGGGGCCTGTCCTCTTCAATATCTTTATTGATGACCTGGATGAGGGCATCGAGAGCACCCTCAGTAAGTTTGCAGACAACACCAAGGTGGCAGGAAGTGTTGATCCGCCTGGGGGTAGAGAGGCCCTACAGAGAGATCTGGACAGGCTGGATCTCTGGGCTGAAGCCAGTGGGGTGAGGTTCAACAAGACCAAGTGCCAGGTCCTGCACTTTGGCCGCAACAACCCCAGGCAACGCTGCAGGCTTGGGGCAGAGTGGCTGGAAAGTTGTGTGGAGGAAACGGACCTGGGGGTATTAGTTGATGCTCGGCTGAGCATGAGCCAGCAGTGTGCCCAGGTGGCCAAGAAGGCCAATGGCATCCTGGCTTGTATCAGGAACAGTGTTGCCAGTAGGAGTAGGGAAGTAATTGTCCCTCTGTACTCAGCCCTAGTGAGGCCCCACCTCGAGTACTGTGTCCAGTTTTGGGCCCCTCACTGCAGGAAAGACATTGAGGCCCTGGAGCGTGTTCAGGGGAGGGCGACAAAGCTGGTGAGGGGTCTGGAGCACAGGCCTTATGATGAGCGGCTGAGGAAGCTGGGATTGTTCATTCTGGAGTAGAGGAGGCTCAGGGGAGACCTTATCGCTCTCTAGAACTACCGGAAGGGAGGTTGTAGTGAGCTGGGGGTCCGCCTCTTCTCTCTTGTAACTAGTGACAGGACGAGGGGGAATGGCCTCAAGTTGCGCCAGGGGAGATTTAGGCTGGACATTAGGAAACATTACTTTTCTGAAAGAGTGGTCAGGTGCTGGAATGGGCTGCCCAGGGAGGTGGTGAAGTCCCCGTCCCTGGAGGTGTTCAAGAAACATTTAGATATAGCGTTGATAGACATAGTTTAGTGGTGTTATTGGTGGTAGGTGGATGGTTTGGAGTGGATGATCTTGTAGGTCTTTTCCAACCTAGCTAATTCTATGATTCTATGACAGACAATTTTGCATTGTTACTACCACGCAAAATGGACACATCGTTAGGTATTAGTCTGCAAAGTAAATAACAGAATTTGGATCGCTGAATATAGGGAGTAATGGTTGCTAATAATAATACAGAATAATAATCCAAATGCATGTTGTATATAGATCAACTCGTGGAATAGAGGTGAAGAAAATAACATAGAATCATAGGATCACCAAGGTTGGAAAAGGCCCACAGGTTCATCCAGTCCAACCATCTGCCTATCACCAATAGCTCTCACTAAACCATTGTCCTCAACACTATGTCTATACATTCCTTGAACACTTCCAGGGTCAGTGACATCATTTTATTTACCTGGTTTCAGTGGAGAGAGTATTAATAGCACACCAAGTGGTTGTTGCTGAGCAATTAGAGAATACCTAGAGTCAGGCCAGGATACTCAATGGGGGAAATGCTGCTACCATTATGGTGTGGGAGCAAGGGGCAGGGTGGAACCAGGACAGCTGGCATGAATTAGTTAAGAGGCTATTCTATACCATGTGGCATAGCAGGGAAGGCTATAAAGCTGCGGGGCTCCAAGGGCTGAGGTAATGACAGATCTGATCAGAGGGTGTTACTTTTGTTATAAGCATTATAGTAGCATAATAGTTGCTGCTTACAATGCTGTTTTCCTTATTTCTAAAGATCTTTCATGGACCTATGTTGTTTAATACCTTATTTGCTACATATAATCCTTGTTGCACTGTTTACTGTTTCTGGGGGCTAGATTAAGGTTGCCATTTTCTGTGCTGTGTAACACTGGTTAGGGAAACTAATCTGGTATTTGTATTTGATATTACAGTTGTTCTCTTACTTCAGGGACCATATCTTGGAAACTGTTAATAATTTCACATTTTACTTTGTCTCCTTGTGGAATCAGGCTATAGGAGAGAAAAGAGAATATTCAAACCAATATTTTCCTATTACTATGCCTATTGAATGTGTTTCGGGTTTTGTTTAAGGTTAAACAATTATTATGAACATCTCCCAGGCATCTGCCCTGAGGCTGGATAGTTAGGAGTAGCAGAAAGTGTGGGATGGTATAGGCAGGAACCTAGTGTGGTGGGCACCTCTGCTGTTTTGGATCTTCATCCCTAAACAACTGCACAATCCTTAAATAGTAGTAAAATACTTGAAAAAAGAGTGCTGTCATCCTGGTAATTCTAGAGAGAGAGGAATTGCTGCAGATTGCTGGGGCCTGGCCCATACCTACCAAGCCCTGTTTGGCACTATTCAGTACTCTAAAGAGAAAGAGATCTCTAAATCTGATGACAATGCGACAGGCATTGTGGTTGTTTCAACTCCTTCAACAGGACTTGCAGTTCAATCAGAGAACCAACCTGTGCCAGGACTAGTTACCCCTACGCACATGACAAAAAAAAAAAAAAAAGAAAAAGAAAGGCTGCAGAAGTCAGCTTGTTTAGTAAAGAAAGGAATTCTTGGGAAGATAAGAATGGAAGTAGAAGATAAGGATGAAGTAGGGCTATCATGAGGACAGGAGAAGGAGGAAGAGGCAGAACTCATAACGAGGCAATAACCATCCAATCCTTAACTATTGATGAGCTGCCATATATGCAAAAAGACTTCAGGCATCATCCAGGCAAGCATATTGTCACCCAGCCACTCCCACGCTGGGCTAATGGGGACAGTAGCCTGGAAGTAGTAGGCAGTGAAGTCAAGCAGCTGGGATCTCTTCCTAGGAAAGAGGGCAGTGACAAAGCAATTGAAAAAAGGACACACACCTTCACTTTAGGGAGGTGACACTTGTCAATGAAAGAAAGATCTCCCTCAAGGAAGATCTGGTATGTTACCCAGGGAAGTAGATCACCGGGAGAGAGGTATCCAGTATGTGAGGGATTTAGCTGTGCTGAAGGTGATGTGTAACATTGACCTGGACAATGAGCAGTTATCCCAAGATCTAGATGATGTCAGGTGCCCGTGACCCATTTGGCATAAATCTGTATGGAGTGCGCCATCATTCTGTGCCAACACATTGGCAGTAGCAGCCTAGAAAGTTCAGGAAAATCCAACTGTGGATAAGCCTTCTAGCCTGCTTCAACAATATGAGGAAAATTTATCTTCCTCCCTACAGGCTTGTGTCTCAGCTGTGGAGAAACAGTCCCAGGAGTTCCAGCAATTCAAAGTCACTACACCCCACTCTCCACCTGTATGGACCAGTGTCTCAGCTACTAGAAGCAAATATTCCTCTACTTGAGGGAGGGGATATAGTGGGTGCACACTATCTGCCACTGTGTGATTTTACCTCTGTGACCATGGAGAGGATATCATAGAATCAAAGAATCAGAATTGCTCAGGTTGGAAAGAACCTTCAAGATCAAGTCCAACAGCAACCTAACCATACTGCTCTAACAACCCACCACTAAATCATGTCCCCGAGCACCACATCAAAATGGTTTTTAAATACATTCAGGGATGGTGACTCAACTACCTCCCTGGGGAGCCTGTTCCAGTGCTTAACAATCCTTTCTGTAAAGAAGTTCTTCCTGATATCCAACCTAAACCTCCCCTGGTGCAACTTGAGGCCATTTCCCCTTGTCCTGTCACCACTAAGAAGAGACCAGCCCCGCTCTCACTGCAATCACCTTCCAAGCATTTGAAGAAAGCAATGAGGTCTCCCCTCAGTCTCCTCTTCCCGAGACTAAGCAGCCCCAGTTCCTTTAGTCACTCCTCGTAGGGCATATTCTCCAAGCCCTTCACAAGCCTTGTTGCCCTTCTTTGGACCTGCTCCAGCACCTCCATGTCCTTTCTGTACTGAGGCGCTCAAAACTGAACACAGTACTCGAGGTACTCACCATTGCCGAGTACAGGGGCAGGATGACTTCCCTAGGAAGGGAAGTGGGATGGAAAATCCACCTCTACCCTTGAGGCATGAGTATGTAGTTGCGAAGAAAAACAACTGAAGGGGATACTTCCAAGAAAATGACTACTCCAGTTTCTATTGGGCGGTCTCCAGACAGAGAAGAGAGGGAAACAGGAAGTGGCAAGGAGGTTCTTCCTGATATTCAAAGAGATCTGATGATTATTTTATGATTATTTTCCCCCCTTCAAGGAAGAAGTTCCAAAGTACCTCAGGCCCAGTATAGTTCTTCTTGCATTCTTCCCAGACCTTGGCACAATTCCCTGTGCTCCTTTAGCTTCAACCCTAAGGGCAGCCAAAGGCAGAAGTATTTTCAGCAGTCTAAGAAACAATGTAAGCTTCAGGGATTTCTGGATGACAGATTTTAAACTGTAACCTAAGTAGAGGTGTAATTAGAAATAACAAGAGCTAAAAGCTGCTTCTGAATCATAAAGGCAAATGTGCAAAATTAGGTTTCCTCAATATCATCATGGATGGCTGAACAATTTCAAACTTCATCACAAAATCTATTATGTCATTTGTTCTGTTTCCCTAATAATATTTGAAAAACTTATTTGTGAGGCATCATCCATTGTCTTCTGGGAGTATGATTCTGATGGCATTTTCTTCCTCCTCCCTCCAGGACTTGCTTGGGATCAGTTTTGTTTACTTATACGCTCTACACCTTGCTCATTCTTCACTGACCTGCAGGTCTACACCAGAATTCATTACCTGTGATATGTTTCATTCAGATACATATTTCTTGTTCTGTTATCTCATGAAATTCATTTTACCCATCTCTTACCACTGCATTCCCTTGATGATGAGTGATTGATCACTGTTAAGTTGTTTGTAGATGGTGAATACCATATCATCCTATACATGTATTTTCAAGTTATATAATCACAGATATCATACTAGCAGGTAATCTCATCTTGTCTCCAATAGTCACCACAGGAGGGTACAAATTCATGTACATCTTGTGTCATATTAGTCAGAACTGGTGTATCTCGAACAGATCTGCAAGTTTAAGTTTAGGCAACTGCATCTCTTCTGAATTTCCTACAGCTGTTTTGAATATCTGCAGCTGAAGAAAGTTGGAAAGAAAAATACAATAATTACTCAGTGTTTATCTATCTGTTTTGGCCTGTTTTGTTGCTGTCTGGTCAATCACTGCATGTGTCAGAATCAGCTATACTACTTGTTACCTTTAACTTAGTTGTTAATTTTAGGGCACAGAAAAGAGAACATACAGCAGAGGAGTTAGGGGTGCTGAGAAGGAAGCTCAGAGAAGGTAAATAAAGAGGAAGTGAATGCATCACAGGAAGAAGAGCCTGATTCTGAGGGGAGATGCTTCAGGATTTGCACTATGGAATCATGCAAACAAATGAAACAAAAAAATATAGAAAGCCAGGATTCATCAGTTCTGCTACCACTTTAACATCATTTATCTTAAGACAATGTTGTGTGGGAGTTTCTTTTTATCTGATTATTGCTTATGGAATTCCTGCTTACTCTGACAGTGTGATGGTATAACTTGCACTGCATATATTAAAATAATGACTTTAGTACCTACCTTATCCTTCTTATCCTCTCTGAAGGATGTTTTGTTCCTGCATCTACTCATGCTGATTCTCTGGAATTATACCTTTTCACCAAGGTCCTGCCCCTCAGATCACCATTTGTTTTTTCTTTCATCTGCAAAGCTGTCTGCTTCTCACAATTTTCCCAGCTTTTCTACCTAGCTCACAGATTCCACTTGCATATGTAGGTCCTTACATCAATCACTTTTACATCAAATGGGTAGTGACAGATTTGTTTCTGTTCCCAGCTGAGTTTTCTATCTTATCTCCTAGTATCAGGGGCAGAAGGAGTGATCCTTTACAGTAGAATCTACATCTCTATTCCAAGCCTGAATTGGAGGAAAACAATTCAAAAGTCTTTTGATCACCTTTTCCTAGAGTAGAGTTGCAAGTATGGAGAAGAAACAAACAGGAGGAGATACCCTCACACTGCAGAGAAGAACAAAGAATCTCGCCCTGATAATCTTCTTGTTTTTGTTGTTGTCATTGCTGTTTTTGTTTTTCTATCTTCATTCTCATCTAACTAAGATATCTCCAATGTTTGTACCACTCAAGGAGACGGGATTATGAAGGTGTGTTTCTGCCTAGGAAAACTTACTGGACTTCAGGATCTTCTGCATCAATGAAAAAATGGTTTCCAGTCCCTACCAAAATCTTATTGTCAACATTTTCATGCTGCTGATTGGAAACATTGATACAATTAGGCATAAATAATATTACAAACAGATTTCTTACACATTTATTTTATGTTCTAGGCAACAATAACTTTGAGATTCACTTGATGTCTTTATAATTCTGCTAAACCTCCAATCTCCGATAATTTTAAAACATAGCTTATTACATTTGAAGACACTAAGGACTTTTCTGACACAAATAACTGCAGCAGTGGTAATTCACACACTTTTACATTGGGTTTTTTCTTTTTTTGAACAGGTCTCTGAATATACCTATTTCAAAGTAATAATAATCTATATGTAAATTTGTGAGTATTGCTTCTGAATATATTGTTGTATAAACGAAGATTTTATCAGTTAGGGATTTTGATTGAAGTGATGCTAAGACCAAAAAAAGTATGCATTTAAACAGAATTTTACTAAAGTACTTAACCAAATTTTTTTTAGTAATTCTTAATTTTTACACATTATTGTTTTCATTATACACATAGAGTTAGACTATAACACATACCGTAGATTAGATATGCAATATCATGGATCTGACGTACTCACGTCAACAGTAACAGCTTTTGATGGTGCTTAGTCCTTGAAGTAGGCTTGAAAGGTCTGTGACAAAGAAATCAGGGCTGAAGTGAAGTTGTTGTCTTTCATCCCCATCTTCCTCCATCTTTCTCATTTATACTAGTTACTCAGTGCTTCACCCCAAAGGAGGACCTTATTTGCTTCCGATACTATTTTCTGAGTGTTTCTTTTTCATCATACTTGCTGATTTGTCAGGAAGTCATGCCTATTAGCCTACTTTGAAATACCTATAGTTTGGAGGCCTCTTAGAAGCAAGCTACACAACTCTTTGTCTCTTACGTGTATGAGTACACAAACATATGCACATATTTGTGCAAAATGTCTATATATCTTATCTGATTATGTCATCACAATATTACAAAATACTTGCATAATATGTTGGTCATGCTGTTGTAGTACACTTATAATTGGGTTCGAGGCAAATTAATGTTAATCATATCAAGATCAATGCACTTTTTTTCCTATAGGTGTCACAGGCCTCTGCTTAGGTTATATGATTTATACCTGTTGCTACAGTACTTTTGTTCAGTAGTTATAGTTATCAACTTTGAGACCTATGAAATATGGATGATTTATATGTCACTCTGGCCAAAGTATGGAAGAAGCAGCTATGAAGCATGTTTACAAAACTATTTTTTTACTTTTTCCCCTGTGGAAACCACAGACCTATAAATAAAAATAATGGAAAAAAAAAAGAAGAAAAGGAAAATAAAGTCAATTAAATACTGAACAAAATTTGGAGATGAAAACTAAGCAATTGAAGCAAAAGGAAATAAATAATAACAAAAGAACTGTATGTCTGCAAGAGGTAGAATGATGGGTGTCAGGGCTTGTGCAGCTTTTGAGCAAACACATCCTTGGAAGTCTGTTCTGAGTTAAAATCAGTAGAATAATTTGGAAAACAATGCTTTGTTTTTCACAAAATTCAACCATCTGAAGCTGATCATTTGTACACTTTAATGGATCAAAATGATGTAACTTTAAGCCTGTGGTGAGCCCAAACTGTCATCTACAAGGAGTCTACAGCCAGTCTACAAAAGAGCACAATGGAAATTCTAACTCCCTGTGTGAGTTCCTGTAGTATTACACTGTAGGCACAACAGCTGAGCTTCCTCTCACCCAGATCAAGTTTTCTACAGTGTAGACTTCCATATCTGAGCTGATTTATTCAGTCATTCCTTTTTTTATTCAGCATAATAGATGTTTTCAGGATGTCATTCAACTGATAAGATGAGGAATACCCAAGATATGCCATTTTCTTTCCATTAACTCTGACAGGAACAGGGGGTAACTAAATTAGATATCTGTATTTAGGAAGACAGTGTCAACTCTGCCTAAATTCAAATAAATAGCAGAAAGTCCTCCACCTGAAAGGATATAGTCTGTATCTCCATCTATTTGCCTATGTAGCTGACCAATAAGATGCTAACATCTCTATGCTTAACTTGCAGAATATAAAAATAAATCCAGCCCCATTAAAATCAGCAGGTGTCAAGGCATCAATTCCAATCCTGCATTCCTTGCCTTCAGAATCCCAGCAACAACAAAGACTATAATAATAACAGTAATAAAACAGATTTATTTATTTCTTGGGAAATACTGATAATGGAATTAGTCTTCACTATTTTGCCTTTCTAGCTAAATCAAAGCCAAATGCAGTGCTGCCTTTCTTCCTTCAGATCAGCTTGGTGTGTGACCTGCAAGCTACATTTACCTATCATTCAGAAACAGGTGGTACTAAATTAGTACCAGTCTATAACTTATATCTATTTTAAAGCTTAAACTCTATCTTAATGTTGTGTCATATTTGATCTCTCCCATCAAAAGTTATCTGCATTTTATAGCATGGGAGTATATGTTTCCTTTCAAGTGCTGTCTTTGCATATTTCCTAAATGCTACTTGGAAAGATTACTTTGAGAAGACTTGGTTTAGGTCCTTTGTTAAGGAAAAACATTCCATTTTTAATTTTAAGGTTTTTTTTTTTGTTTTTGTTTTTTAATTTTAAGAATTCTATGTTGCTAGTTGCAATATTTCCCTATGGAAAATAATTTTTAATTTATTTTTGAATTCAGCATATCACATAAAGGTACAGAAAACTTAGCAAATACACAGAGATTTATACAAATTGGAAAACCTTTTTAAGACTGTATGCTGAGAATAAGTAATAGAAGATTGTTATATAAATTACTTCAGTATTAAACTTGATGTGATTTAAAGTGAGAAGTAAAAATAGATGTCTTAGATGAGAGTGATTGAAAAGTTGATGTAAAACTGATGTGATTTAAACCCAGAAATTGAAACAGACAGGGAAAATAAAGCAATTCAAAACCCTGATGCAGTTCTTAGTGAACAATGGAAATGGTGAGCTCAAATAAGATCGATGTAAAACTTGAGATTTAAAATGTGAAGCAGAGAGTTAGAACAGGTACCACTGTAAAGCCTATGTGATTTAAACAGAAGACTGGAAGCAGGGATCTGAAGCAGAATTAACAAAAAAAAACTGATACAGTTTGAAGAAAAAAGTTGAAACAGATGCTTAAATTGTGATCAGTAAATTTCAAGAAAGAAGACAGAGAATTAGGTCACTTGCTATGTATATCCTTATCAATGTCCAAGATTAACTCTTCCTTTATAGCCATGACAATTCACAATTGTAAACGCAAAATGATTCTATAAGAATTTTCTTGGATTTCATTATCTTTGGATGAAAATGTTTTCTGAAATTGAACTTGTCTGTGAAGTCTAATACTGTTTATGTTTCTACTGTTTCAAAAGCTAACATTTTGATGTAAGCATCTATCCCTTTTTCTGACCGAATGATAATTTTCATACGTTATGTTCTGGTCCAGGCTCATCTGTGTTTCACAACATCCAAAAACTGCATCACATTATGAGACATTGCATAAACTTTCTTGTTTAAAATTTTTTTTTTTTGTCAGTTAGAGGTTTTCACATGCCTTGGACAATACTTTATTGTGTTTTGAAAACAGGAATACGAATCATGAGTGAATTCCACCTTGGCACTAACATTGACAGCTCCATGGTTCTGGACAAGACACTTTGCATTTCTTCATAAATTTTTCCTTTTTCTAAAACTGTCATACAAACACTTCTTTGTCTCTCTGTGGGCTGTTTCAGTGAATAAATGAAGTAATGGGTGTTCAGACTACTGCTCTTAACAGCTTTTTTAGCACACAAAATCTCAAAAATGTTGCTACTGCTGTGGGGACAGCGTGAGCTCCAGTAAGATCTGGAACTTTAAATGTAAGGTACAACCGCCATTGTTAAATTAAGCCTCAAAATATCCTAACAAGGACACTGAGTGGGACGTGATACAAACTTGAAGTAGTCTTATTATTCTTAGAAGTGCATATGTTGACATTCTGTTTGGTCTGCACTAAAACTAGGGTTTGAGGGCTGAAATACTGGCCTATAACTGTACATCTTAAATTGCAGCAAGTATTGTTTAAATCAGCTGAAATCTCTGCAATTTCTGCAATTTTGTGCTTCAAGTATTCAGTGTTCTATATAGGTACTAATATATGTGCAAGATAATTTAAAAAGAGTAATCTGAAATTTTGTCTGTTTAAATACAGAATACAGAAGTGACTCTTTCAAACCCTAAATAAGTTGTAGTTTCATTAAAAGGATATAAATAATTGAAGGGTACCACAGAAGTAACTGTGGAACAAGTGCTTTATTAACTGCAATTCATTTTTTTTTTCTTGTGCTCTAGTATCAGGTGATGATGTAGTGAAACTGATAACCTGTCCTATTCCCAGTTGCTCTTCACAGCACAGGTAAATTTCTATTAGTTTGCCATGAAGAGAGAATGAAGTTATGGAAGATAGCTAGAATGAGGCAACACTGAGAAAAATTCACAGATAGCTTAAATATCAGATTCAAGCTTATCAATAAGCTAGGGGTAAAGATTCATAATTCATTTTTGTTAGCCACAAAACTGATTTAAGTTCCTGAGCCATTTTAACAAAGACAGTTTTAATGATGATGTTTATAGCACAGCCCGAAAGACAACTACAGAGATAACATACAGTGATGTGGAAAAATAAACTACCGACTGAAGATGGATCAGTTTAATATCTAGAACCAGAAATATCTCCAAGTGGACTGGTTAATTATATTCTGAACTAGAGAACTAGTTTTTGCTTGTTTCTGAACGAAGTTAGTGGAGAAAGGCTCCTCCCAGAGAAACGTTTATTATAATCTGAATTAGTGTAAAACATTCTATCAATGTAATAATAAAAAAAAAAAAAAAACACATTTTGCTAAGTACTGAAACTACAGAAATAATTTTAAAAGTGCACTTTATTTGGGGAAAAAAAAAAGAGAAGAAAAATTCTACTCATCTATTTACTTTTTCTGTTCTATGTAACAGATTATGAAAACAAAGTTATTGCAGAATTTAGATGAGTTCTACAAACTAGAGTTGTCAAATGATTAATTTACTAATGTGGTTGACAGCTCAATTGATAACTTCTTTTAAATTCAAACTTCTAGTTCTTCTCACGTAAACACTGTTGTATACTCTCAGGCGTATGAATTTTCCCATTAAATTACTAGGATTCCAACCATATTTTAAATTCAGGAATAAATAGAACTGTTTGTAACAACAGGGCCCAACAAGTGGAGAGTGTATTAAAACTGAAAGTAATAAAGTAGTTGTATCTCATATTTCTATCTTTCAGTAGGAAAGAATGCAGATATGTTATTACTCATCCAAAATTTAAATTCCTTGGTCAAGTTTTGGTGCTGATTTGAAGAAGGTATTGAACTAGTAAAAAGATTATTAGTCTTTGATATTCATTCAAGCATTCATTAAGATTCATGATTAAGGCAGGGGAGAAATTATTTAATTAGCATGCAACTTGCCTGGCTTGAAACTCAATCCCAACTCTACTACTAGGCTGCTCTGTTGCTACTTCCCTGTCAGTAAAATATACTAAAACTCTAAAGGAAAACAGAGTAAGTATATAAATCCACCCAGAGAATATAAGTCTGTTTCTGATGTACACCTTCGTTATTCTTATAAGAGAATGGGATCTTTTCAGTCTGAGTGGATGTCATGTTCTCGATTCTTCTTCCAGGACTGTTTTTCACTTTCACAGAAAAGACTGGAGTCTAGGCACTATAAGTTCAAGTGGTACACAGAGCCTTAAACAAATTCATTAGTAGAAATTGCAGGATGGATGACTGTTGTATTAGTACATTAGTGTCCATCTTATTCATGCTTTGTACCTTTGTGCTCTTGTAAACCTACCTTTGCCTTTGGATTCTAGGGAAAAGTCAGCAAGGTAGTTAGGGATTTTGCAGCACAGGTTCCAGTTCCTTTAAGGGCTGAATCTCTTACTACTGTTGTACCACCAACTCAATCCCCCTGAAAAAAATGGGGAGAGGGAGGCCAGCAGGCCTCTAGAGTTGATACAGTTAATCTTCTAAATTTTAGAGATGAAAGAAGAATTTTTCCTGAAGCAAGCACCAACCACTCACATTGGTGGACTACTCTGAAGGGAAGTTACTGTCATCAAACAGCATTCAGAAATCATATAAATATTTAACAATAGCCTAGGTCCTTCCAAAGCTCACCAAACTCAAGGAAAATTTTCCCTTTGCCTTTACTGGAAAGCTGTGAGAATTAAACAGTAGGGAAGTGACATGACAGAAGATTATAAAGAAAAATGCAAGATAAAACTGAAAAAAAAGGAAAGACAAAGCAGATAATTAAATTAATAAGGAGAATAGCTCAGTGAATTAGAAGATAATGAAAGAAAAAAGAACTGAAGTATTTGAAGCACATAACCAATAGAAGGTAACACATAAAAATTAGGAAGGAGCAGTAAAGGGAAAATTGCTTTTTAAGCAGAAATTTGAAAAGGGTAACAGAAGCAGAAAGGATGGAGAATATAATGACTGAACACTACTTTAAATTCTTCCAAGCTTTCATTACTGATCCTGGATTTTTCCCCTCATTTTTCTGTTTCTTTCACTAAACTAGTGCCTAAGGTTTTCCTGCAGTCTCTGGCAATTAATGTCTACAAATGTCTTAAAAGAACAATTTACTGTTTGTTTCAAAGGCAACTCAGAGCTCTGTATGTCTGTTTGTCACAAATCACAGCTAGCAACATTTGCAGATACCATATTTGCTATTACAATGACCATATTTCCTCCAGATTTGGCCGTCAGAAAGAAGGACACAGTTATTACACATATTTGCTCTAAAAATAAAGCAAAATATTACTCGCTACCTAACAGTCATGGGCTGCAATCACATAGCATGCATAGCTATTAGACAAGAAAACACACATCTGGAGAAGTAATGTCTTCTGGATAGATCAGCTGAAATATGTAGGAAAGGAAATCTAGGAGTGATTTGTACTGAGAGGTAGGCAAGCGTGAGGGGCGAAAATGTCACTGACCAGCTACTGTTAGAAAAGAGAATAGCTTTCTCCAGTGTGTGTTCAATTGCACTTTCAGAGGAAGCACAAATGCTTCTGAGAAGAAAGAACACAGCATTTCTTTTCATTCTTATTATGACTGACATAGTGCTTCTGAGTTCCACTCATGGCCAAAGATCTCACTGTGATAAATGCATTAGATGGATAAGGCTTTCAGTGCTTCTCTATAGGTGTTTCATGTTGCTGGTGAATCTAAATAATAACTAAATAAAATACTTCAGATAGCTGACCTTGTTTCAGTGGCAGAGTAAGGGTAATAATGCTATTTTCATCAACTTCATGCAATTTTTAAGAACTTAGGAGCACAGCTTGTTCCATTATCTAATACACTGGCATCCTGCTCTTGGACTGAGCTTGAAGATGCTTTTGTAACACAGAGCAAAGAAACAAACAAACAAAATAGTTCTTTGTTTTTGTTCTTTTTTCTTCTTTTTTTTTTTTTTTCTCAGAAGTTGAGATCCTGCAGAGATCGTGTAAAGTAAATACACCTCCTAATATATTGTACAGTATCTGTATGTGAGGGCATGTTATATCAGCTGTTCCTTAAGGATACCTAAGTCTTCTTCAGACAGTCAAGCTCCCATTGATTTCAAAGAGAGCCAACCACCCTGCCAGTTTGTGGAGGGGAGCATGTAGAATATTATAGGTCCATCAGTGCCTATTTGTAGATGGTATGAAAGCTCACTAGAGACCTGATATACTATCACACTAATGATAATCTGAAGGTAAACTGATTAATCCCAAAACTTAACTTGTCACTTCATGAGAAAATAATTATAAATTAGAATGTGCCCTTCTCCAAAAGCTATCTGTAAAAATAAACTTTTGATTTTTTCTAAAAAGTCTAGGAAAACACTTGTATTTTCCTTTCTATTATTTTTCCTGTACTGAATGCTCACTGATACTGTACATTAACAGTTATCACTGAGTCTTCTACTCAGTCATCAAAGAGACTTTTTTACTCAGCAAGACAGAATAACACTTCATAGAATAAAAAAGCTGAGTTAGAAGGCTCAGCTCTTCAGTTTAAAGAACTTCTCTGATGATGCCACTGGTGCTATACAGATTTATTCTAGCTAGACAACCTTTCAAACCCACTGTCCCTGCATTTCTAGGCTTTGTCACTGAAATTGACCCCTAACTCTAGTCATGGAGTTGAGCTGAGACTGAACTCATAGGAGACATCGCTTACCTAGAGGAGACAACTGGTTTGTTTTTTTTGTTGTTTTATTTCTCCCAGAAGTTTTTTATTTCATTTTCTGTGAACTTTTTATATGAGAGTTGCTTGGTATGTAATGCCTCCTATTTTGTTATATTGTCCCACAGTGTCAGAGGTGGATGTTGGTGGTATGGCAATAGAGGTTGAGCCTTCCCACCAATATTCAGTTGCATTTTGTTGCTGTGTGACAGATGGTAGCAGAAGGGCAGTCTGATAAAATGGCGTCTGACATGGAAAGGTGTGTGATTGAATTCCTCTATGTGGAAAAACATTAAACCCGTTGACATTCATGAATTCTTGTTGAATGTTTATGGAGACCAAACAGTGGATGTGAGTACAATGAGGCGGTGGGTGGCACATTTCATCAGTTATGACAGTGAAATGAAGGACAAGCCATGTTCTGGACAATGTGCAGATTTTCATGATCATGGTATGTAGGATCTTGTCCATCCTTGGCAAAAATGCATATCTAATGGTAGTGACTAAATTGAAAAAGAGTGTTTTGTAGCTGAGAATTTTCTCAATTAAATTGTGCTATAGTACTCTTTGTATCTGTTGTAATTTCCACAGAAATAAATAGGAGACATTACTTTCAAAGTGACCTATGTAATATACTGCATACTTATATCCATAGCCTTTCTTAGAAGTAAAGACAAAAAAAAATGAATAGTCTTCTAAAATAGAAATAAACCACTAGGAATCAATTTATACTTGGTGAGCAATTTTCTAATTAGAATTATTTTATTTGCCTGGACATTTAAATTCAGTATTGACGGACTGATAGCTTATGATTAGTTAGAGCAGTAGCCAGAAGTTTAAAGTCACATTTTCTACAAGTACAATTACATTCTGTAACTCAGAACAGCTAGGGCCTAAGCTTGTTGAAGTCATGGTATCTTGCTTCTCAGACTTAAGAAATTACATTTTTCTGAATTTGAATACTAAGATACAGACAAGTTGTATACGTGGTGATATTCATCTGGCCTTTTACCAACTTCTTCCAAGAGATATTTATTATCTCATAAAATACCTTTCTATTTTATTCACCCCTTCTTGGTGAACAGCTAATTTCCTTATTGTGAAGGATTGGTTAATAATATATCTACAGCATTATGCTTTTATGCATCTGTCTTTATTTCTTGATTTAGAAGCAAGAGGGTGACCTCCCAATACAGCTAATTTAATCTGCAAAAATAACCTTGCAAATTGACTTGCCAGAAAGTAATATTAGATGAAATCTTTGTTCTATTGAACCTGGCTGTCATTAGCGATTCCCTGTGAAAGGCTTAATCTACAATTGTAAAAAATCTCTGCTAATGTTGTCAGGTTTCATAAAATATCTATTTTATTAAAGAATTAGTGATGCTTATTCTGGTGGATTTGCAATATTTGGGTAGAAAGCCTGGATCTGATTCAAATTCAGTTCACCTTTTGTGTTAAAGTTTTGTAGCGCTGAAAAAGCCCTGCAGTAGCTACTATGGTTAAAACTCAAGCAAAATTGGCATTAATTCTGCAAGGAATGTGGAACGTTTTGTTTCCTATAAAAACAAAACAAAACAAACAAACAAAAAAAACCAAGAGTTAGCTTATTAAAACCCTTTCAGCAGTCATCATTAATGTGACTACAATTTTCTTTTTAGAAATAACTTAAATAACTCCATATAATAATTTCAGATTCCCTCTATTACTACATAGCAAGGTCAAATCTTTACAGCAAAATGAGTATGTAACGGTAGTACATGCTATAGGCAGTTCTGAAAATTTCAGTCTTAGCACAGCAGATCAGTCTGAAATAGATTCAAGAGTCAAGTACTCTTAGCTTGAATAAATACTTAAAGACACAAAGGCGATACTGAACATTTCAAATTTGGGGGGGCATATCTGGAACAATATCTAAAATCATACAACGGTAAGAGAGTGTCTCAATTACGTGGCAAGATCAAAGCCAGCTCCAACTACTCCAACAGGCGCCCCACTGCTGGGCAGAGCTGAGCCATGAGCAACATTGGCTGTGCACCTGGGAGAGCAGATTTAAGGAAAAAACCTTCTTCTGCAGCAGTAACTGAGAGAGAGAAACAACTGTGCAGCCTTTCCTGAGGCTCCAGGAGAAAAAGAGAATCTACCTCCTGTGGAAGAAGGGACAGACAACTCGGGAGGAGTACAAAGAGGCTGTTAGGATGTGCAGGGAGAAAATTAGAAAGGCAAAGGCCCAGCTCGAACTAAGCTTGGTTGCTGGGATTAAAGGAAACAAGAAACTCTTCTACAAATACATTAACAGTAAGAGGAGGACCAAGGAGAATCTCCATTCTTTACTGGACGCAGCTGGGAATGTGGCCACTGAGAACAATGAAAAGACTGAGGTTCTCGATGCCTTTTTTACGTCTGTCTTTAAAAGCCAGACCAGCTGTCCCCAGAGCACTCTACTCTCTGACCTGGAAGTCTTGGATGGGGAGCTGAATAAACCCCCCACGATTCAGAAGGAAATGGTCAGAGACCTACTACTCCACCTGGACTGCCACAAGTCCATGGGGCCGGACGAGATCCACTTGAGAGTGCTGAGGGAGCTGGCGGAGGATATAGCCAAGCTGCTTTCCATCATCTATCAGCATTCCTGGTCAACTGGAGAGGTCTCAGAAGACTGGAGACTTGCCAGTGTGACTCCCATCTACAAGAAGGGTCGGAAGGAGGATCCAGGGAACTACAGGCCTGTCAGCCTGACCTCGGTGCCAGGGAAGGTTAAGAGGCAGATTGTCCTGAGGGAGATCACACGGCATTTGCAGGACAACCGGGGGATCAGGCCCAGCCAGCATGGGTTTGTGAAGGGCAGGCCCTGCTTGACCAACCTGATCTCCTTCTATGATCAAGTGACCCATCTGGGGGATGAGGGAAAGGCTGTTGATGTGGTCTACCTCGACTTCAGCAAAGCCTTCAACACTGTCTCCCACAGTATTCTCCTGGAGAAACTGGCAGCCTATGGCTTGGACAGGTACACCCTTTGCTGGGTAAGGAGCTGGCTGGAGGGCCGGGCCCAGAGAGTGGTGGTGAATGGAGTTAAATCCAGCTGGTGACTGGTCACGAGTGGTGTTCCCCTGAGGTCGGTGCTGGGGCCTGTCCTCTTCAATATCTTTATTGATGACCTGGATGAGGGCATCGAGAGCACCCTCAGTAAGTTTGCAGACAACACCAAGGTGGCAGGAAGTGTTGATCCGCCTGGGGGTAGAGAGGCCCTACAGAGAGATCTGGACAGGCTGGATCTCTGGGCTGAAGCCAGTGGGGTGAGGTTCAACAAGACCAAGTGCCAGGTCCTGCACTTTGGCCGCAACAACCCCAGGCAACGCTGCAGGCTTGGGGCAGAGTGGCTGGAAAGTTGTGTGGAGGAAACGGACCTGGGGGTATTAGTTGATGCTCGGCTGAGCATGAGCCAGCAGTGTGCCCAGGTGGCCAAGAAGGCCAATGGCATCCTGGCTTGTATCAGGAACAGTGTTGCCAGTAGGAGTAGGGAAGTAATTGTCCCTCTGTACTCAGCCCTAGTGAGGCCCCACCTCGAGTACTGTGTCCAGTTTTGGGCCCCTCATTGCAAGAAAGACATTGAGGCCCTGGAGCGTGTTCAGAGGAGGGCAACGAAGCTGGTGAGAGGTCTGGAGCACAGGCCTTATGATGAGCGGCTGAGGAAGCTGGGATTGTTCATTCTGGAGTAGAGGAGGCTCAGGGGAGACCTTATCGCTCTCTAGAACTACCGGAAGGGAGGTTGTAGTGAGCTGGGGGTCCGCCTCTTCTCTCTTGTAACTAGTGACAGGACGAGGGGGAATGGCCTCAAGTTGCGCCAGGGGAGATTTAGGCTGGACATTAGGAAACATTACTTTTCTGAAAGAGTGGTCAGGTGCTGGAATGGGCTGCCCAGGGAGGTGGTGAAGTCCCCGTCCCTGGAGGTGTTCAAGAAACATTTAGATATAGAGTTGATAGACATAGTTTAGTGGTGTTATTGGTGGTAGGTGGATGGTTTGGAGTGGATGACCTTGTAGGTCTTTTCCAACCTAGCTAATTCTATGATTCTATGATTCTATGACATCAAGGTCCATGCAGAAGGAGGGCAGGCGGTGCCCTAGGAGTGGAGCAGAAGCTCCCTGCGGCCCAGGAGAGGCCCACAGTGGAGCAGACTGTCCCCTTGCAGCCCGTGGGCACCATGAAAAGCAGATCTCCATGTGCAGCCATGAAGGAGCCCGTGCTGTGGCAGTAGGTGAGGCCTGAAGGAGGTACAGCCCATGGAGAGCCCCACAGGAACAGGGCCTGGGCCAGAGCTGCAGCTCATGGGGAGGAGCGAATGGTGGGCAGGAGGGCCAGAGGAGCTGCCGTCCACAGGGGTCCCATGCCGGAGCAATGCCTGAAGAACTGCAGCCTGTGGGAATCCCATGCAGGGGTCAGTTCAGGAAGAACAGCATCCCATGGGAGGGACCCTGCACTAGAGCAGGGAAAGAGAGTGAAAATGGAGGAGCAGCAAAGAGAAAGCCTTATGAAGTGACATCAATCCATTTCCCTGCTCCCCTGAACTGCTCTCGGGGAGGAGACAGAGAAGGATGGATGGGAGAAGTTTGTTTTAGTTTGTTTTTAGTTCTTACCTCTCTAGTCTGTTATTTATAGGTAATAAATTACATTGATCTTCCTTATGTCAAGTCTGGTTTACCTCTGACAATAACTGTTGAGTGATCTTCCTATCTCTGATAGGGCTCTTCAGTTTTTTTCCCTCTCTCTTTTTGAGGTGTGGCACTGTGGTCTGAGCTACCCATCAAGGTTAAAGCCACACACTGGGGAAAGATAGGAAGGAGATTCTTTAATTACTAGGCTACATAGTATTTACAGTGGTCTCCCACCAGAAAGAGGGAAATGCTAACACCTGATTGTTTAAGATTGTAATGTGTAGAATAAAGCAGTAGAAAAAAATCAAGCTTTTGCTGGGTACAAAGTATATAGAATTAGGTACATCTTTCTCTGTCTTCTTTGTGATCCTTTTCACTTACAGGAAATGCTAAGAAGTGCATGAGGAAGAAAAATAGCTTCTAAAACTTCAGTAGTACCGTAGAGTCTATTACAATAATGAGTAAATGATTCTTATGAAGTAGCCAAAGAAGTCAATTTGTACGTTCAGCAAATGCAAATATGTTTTCCACTAGTTCAAGATTAGAGTTGAATGACAGGTTTAGAAAACAAGTTAAATCCATTTGAACATCAGTTCACAAACTGGTGAATATGAGTTCAGTTTTAAGTATGAAACTAGGAGCTAGGACTATTCATTCTAATGGTCCATACTCAAGCCCTTCATCTGAGGCCTTGGTCTGTATTTGAACAGAAGGGAGGAATATATACCTGTCTTTGCAAAATTTACCCAGATTAAATTGTGAACTTACTCAAGCAATGGATGTTTCCTGCTCGAATACTATTTTCAGTGTATGCTTGAACACTTTTACTGGACTTAGAACTTTCACTTTAAGACACACAAATATACACGGAAAATACAAAGATTTATATTTACCTGAGATATGTGTGTTGCTTTAAGGCATGTACATGTTTGTAATGTTGTCAGTATATGTTTATTCAGAAATATGCAATACAGAAAATATATTTCTTTGGCTAACAATGTAAGATAGCTGTGCAATTACCAGTGAATTACATACATGTGATTGTTGTTTAGGTCATGTCTGTGATATACTTGGATACAATTATGATAAATTCTTAATATTAAAATCTTCAAATCTTTTAAAATCTATGCAGAAAATCCTGATTGCTATAATTTTTTTTTCAAATTAAGTGAATTCAAAAATGATACCCAGTTTTAATTGGCTGCCAACAATATAAAAACAAAGGAACTATTCTAATAAAACAGAGCACAGCAGCAGGCTTCCAATGCACTGTTTATCTTACACAGAATGTGAATTACACATAGACAGCAGTTCCAGATAGGCTGTAATAATTGCCTGTTTGAATTGTACTGTTTACTTTCACATCATATTAAATAATCATGTTAATAGGTAGAATAATCTATGTCAATAACAAAAAAAGAACTAGGCTGTCACAGTGTACACTAGCACTTCCCATTGTTTCACTTGTGCTTGGCTTGAGCTTGAACTATAGTAATGTAAAGTATCAGGACTATATTTGTTCGGCTTTTAGAAAGCTCACATTTGCCTTGTCTAATGAAAGCCACCATAGACACATCAAAGTTCCTCTTGACAGTCCCTTTTCACAAAACACAATCAAAGGAAAGCAATTTGCATCCGTACAGCATTTCTTCATCAGGATTGTCAATACATTCTCAGGTATAATGAAAATTTCTAACATACTGTTAAAAATTACTGGTTAAGAGAAAAAGTTTCTCAGGGGATGATGTGAGTTTGAGTGTTCAATGAACTGTTAAAAGATCCTGTAACCCCAGTATTTTGCTGTCGGTGTTTGTGTGCTCATACATTTCAGTGGTCTCCATTCCTTTAAGCAGGCTGCAGTTATACATACATATACTTAACGGGCATGTATACACATGACAGAATCATACCAGGAAATATATTTATTACTGTAAGGGGCCTTGGATGTAAATTTTGAGGGAAGGTGACCCCTGAAGCAGTCAAGTTCTAATTGGTTTTCAAGCTGATGGACATCCTGTTAAATTAGATAGTTTTTCTTCTGGTAAATTAAATGGAAAAAAAATAGTGTCCTGTTCTAAAACTTCAAAGCTCTCTTACACACTGTATGGATTACAGATATCAGGAACAAAGTATGCAAAGCACAAAGCTGAGAGTTTTGGGGAGAATTTTCCCAGACAGTGAGAAAGGTAGATACAAAAAAATTCCTCACTTATCATAGCATGGGTGAGAACACATAACATATAATAATTATAACATATAATATAACATATAATAATTCTTCATACTGTATGGGACTGAACTCCAAAACATACCTTGTCATTCTTTTTTGAGAGCTTAGTGAGATAATATAACTACTCATTAACATAAGCATAATCTTACCAAGATTCCATAAAACTCAGAAGAAATATGCACAAAACAAAAACTGAAATGATGATTTGGGAAGGTAGTAAAGGAGAAAGCAGTTTGAGCAAGATCATCAAAGCATCTTTAAGAGGTGGGAAAAAAACTATTTTTTTTTCAGGAACCAACTTACAAAACATGTAACACTTGCTAATTCTTTGAACTATCAGATGATGAATGAAGTAATCAAATCAAGTAAAAAAAATACAAGTAGCTTTATACACCTATATTTACTAGGAAGGGCAGTGATGAAATTCCTGACTCAAACATAATTTTTGTAAAAAATTGAAGTGTGCATTTAAGATAGGCTGATTCCTCTAAGAAAGATGTTATTGAGCAACTCAAAAAAAACTCAAGGGCAGTAAATCACTGGGACCAGATGGTGCTGATGCAAGAATTCTGAAGGAACTGAAGTGTGAAATAGCAGAGGTAGCAATGAGGGTACGCAATATATCCTTAATAAACCACACACTGTTCCCAAAGATTTTGAAGTTGTTATCTTAGGTTAAAAATAAAATAAAAAAGCCATAGATGGTCCTGGGCATTACAGATCTATGAGTCTTACTTCCACTCCAGGGAAAGTGGTTCAGAATTTAATTAAAGATGAAGCAATACAGCATTTACGCAATTATAGCCCAATAGGGTACGGCTTCTTTAAGGGCAAACCTTTCAAACCTCCTAGAGGTTTTAAATGACAGTGGAAAAAAGAATGGTGCTCCTTTACTGACCAGGCTAATCATGTTTTATAGGTTTGGCACATTGCAAAGCACAGGGGGATCACAGTATACAATCTAATAGATACAGGAGCAGAAATGGCACTTAATTTTACCTTCCTAGAGTCATGGCATCATGATTGGCAACTAGGTGCTCCTGCATTGCTGAAAATGTAATTACCATCTGAAATGAAGATAATCTCACTCTTTTGCTCCTGAACACCCTAATCTCAAGAGAAAGTATTCTCTGATGACCTTTCCAAACAGAGTCACACCAGTAAATTCTATTGACTTTCCACTGATTTATTTTTTTTGCTTGGTTTCATAGCAACTGTAAGGGAGGGGTCATGAAAATTTAACTGAATAATCAGACACCTACTTTGAAAGGCTGAGAAACATTGCTTTAGGGAAAATACTATCATATTTTGTTATGGCCTCTTTTTTATTGCTAGTATTCTCATTCTCTACCTCACAGTATGAAAAAAAGGTATCTGCTAGAGGCCCTGAGGTAGAAAGCATTCATCATTAATCTTCCATCACTTTTTCCTTCTTCCCATCCTTCATATCTAACCAGAACCGTACAGAGATGGGTAATTCCATTTGATGAATAATTCTATATTTTGAAATTTGGGTTTAATCCGAAATCAAAACAAAGCAAATTGAAAATACAATTTCTTCTTGGTGTGAGAAATTACAGCTCTATCTCAAATGCTGGAAGATCTGGCTCAACTAAAATTATTTATCCTTAAAAGCCCAGAACCCATGACTGAATTCAATCCATATGGCCCGGGATTGGCCAACATGGATAACTGTCCCAAGACTGTAAATTCTGGCAACTAGCTTGATGTTACAGTACTGCGGAGCTGTGGGCTCCTTAGCCCCATGGCAAACAGAGACGCTGGCAGCTGTTTCAGCCAGCTTATCTCATTGAGGCAACTTATCCCTAAGTAAAATGTCAACAGGGCATGATATAATACTGTTCCAAAAGCACAGATCCCAGAGCAATATATTCAGATCTGCACTGAACTCTCTTCAGGGTCTGGCTTGCTCAGCACCAGGTCTTAGCTCTCAGTGCCATGCACAGACTTGCTTGCAGAACATTTCACCTAGGAATTCAAGACTACCAATTTATTTAAGCAAGATTCCCAAAAGAAGCTCATCATATGTTTTATGGACAATTTACAAACCTTAGAAATAATCCATCAGGTTATTTTTACAGAATTCCTACATTTCATCAAAACACTGTTATTAGGCTGATATGACGCCCAGTTAATGTGGGATGAAACGGGCAGTGCCTGCGTGCACCAGGGGAGGGTTCTAGGGTCACGGGTATCCAGGGCAGCCACGTGTACGGGTAAAAATAGCCTTGTTGCGCAGCATTAAATTGGCATTTCGGCGTTACATACCGTGTATGTGTCCCATATGCCCCCGCACGCGGACGTGCAGACGAAAGGGAAGCCTTAAGATGTTGTTGTAGACAACAAGTTAATATGTATCATGCCAATTACCTGAAGCTTCAATTCAGTCTACGTCTCTACTGTGGATACTTCCTTAAGCTTCATTCTTCTTTCTCCTCTTATCACGTTCCTTTACAAATAAATACTATACAATAGACCACATAATTTTATTCTAAACATCCCATAGAGCAATTGGTTGTTCTTCAGGCAATACTTCAACACAAAAGTTAAATAACAGTAACAACAACTTAATGTAAAGTGCAATTATATCAGAGGAGGCTTGAGTTGTTATTTGAAGAGGATAATGTATTTGTCTACTGTATGACAGCCTCATTTTTTTACTTTAGTTACCTAGTACAAATGGTCAATATGCTTTCAAATTCTTATTATCTCCTTTTGTAAATCAGTAATTCATTTATAAATGTTTATTCTTGACATAATGAATGTTATAACTTCAAAATAAATTATTTTTCAGCATGGCATAGCAGAACAGTGAACTTATGAAAGCTGTTCAGTTTCACAATAATAACACATCTGTCTTCATATCACTTTTCTCAGTGTACAATACTCCTTTGTAATGCAAATACAACAAAGTAGTGCAAACAATGCTTGTCTTAATTGCCTTATAAAGTCTTTATTCAACATACATTTTATGTATTAAACAATTCATTAACAGTTTACTATGTAGAGATGATATTTTTAATATGTAATGCAATTTATAGAGTATAAAGGTGATTACAGTACAAAGCTGTAATATAGGTCATTGACCTACACAGAAATTAATAAGGAAAGCTTCTTAACTTATGATTGCCAGAGAAAAAAAATGAGACATGCCAACCATGCAAATAGATCATGTTTATCTATGTACATTTTCTCTATTTAAATTGAATTTCACAGAAAAAAAATCAATAAGCTCAACCTTTTTTTTCCTAGTAAGCACTGTATTATAGGTATAAGAAAAAAATAACAAACTCACAGACAAGAATAGAATTTTTATGTATTACTCACTATCTATCACTTGGGGTGTCATTCGAAAATTAAGATCTACAGTGACCAATCTCCTTAAAGAGCTAAAGGTCACAAGAAGCACTCCCCATGGCTCAATTCCAGAGCCAGTTCTGTTAACACTTTTAATCAGTGATCTGGATCATATGTATTCAACCTGCTACCTTAACATTTTTTCTGCCCTCTTTTTTTAATGTTTTAATAAAAAATATTAAAAATAAAAGAAATGTTTTTACTTATATACTTATTTTATATGCCACTCAAGACAATTCCTCTTCATTCAGTGTGGCCCAGGCAAACCAAAAGGTTTGACATCCATGATCTGGATGCAGGAGTGGGGTACATCCTCAGCGAGTTCACAGTTGATACTAAACTGGGAGGTGCTGTTGGCCCCCTGGAGGAACAAAAGGCCTTGTAGATGGATCTACATAGACTGGAATATTGGACAATCAACAATGGCATGAATTTCAAGAAAGGAAAATTCTAGCTTCTGCAGTTGGGATGGAGTAATCCTAGACACAGACACAAAACAGGAGACAGATGGGTGGAGAGCAGCTCTACAGAAAGGAATCTGGGAGTGCTAGTCAAGAGTGGCTCAACATGAGCCAGCAGTGTGCCCTGGCAACCAAGAGGGCAAGGCATGTTTTGGGATGCATTAAATACAACATAGCCAGATAATCACAAGAAGTGATGTGGGTTGATACCCCACAGTGGTCAGTGTTCAAGATTTGGATAATGCACTCAATAATATGCTTTACCTTTTGGTTACTACTGAAGAGGTCAACCAGTGAAACTGAATGTTCTATTAAGGTCCTTTCCAACTGAACTTCTTTGCTCTACTCTACTCTACTGCACTCTATTCTACTCTGTTTCACAACATTTTGCATGTAACTTCGAGATTAATTAATTAATGTATCAGTTCTCAGTTCTGAGATCAACCTAATTATATCTTAATACTGAGACATACGAAGACGATTCTTCTGTATTTATATATATAACCTAAGAACAGTGATACATGCTATGAATCTAATGTTTCTGAAAAATGAATTAGTATCATTTTCAAGCTATTGAAAAAAAGTTAAGCTTATACATAAGTACTACTAGTTTTCCATTAAATACTTTTTGGAATAGAAAGTAATATGTACTTTTATTACAAACATATTTATTTTTTCAAGCGATGGAAAGTCCAGCATTATCCACCAGCTATTCCAGTGCTTAATAATATTTGCTGTTTATTAAGCACAAATTAATCTCCTTTCTTCTTCTAGTTATTCATTGTTTTTATGCATTTGAAATTAGTAATCTGATTCTATGATAAATCTATGGTGTTGGGAATTTTTATTCAGATTTCTCTAGTGCTTTAAATACAAGTCTGTGATCAAGTCATTTCTTACCCTACTTTATGAAGATTAGCAAGCTAAGCCCTTCTCTCCAAAGTTCTGAAGTGAAGTTTCCAAGATGTGTCATTCTTTTAGCTCTTTCTTATTACTCTATATTCTTTAGAAGAGTGGAAGTAAGGAACAGATTGTCAGGTAATATGTTGAATGTATTCTACAAGCTAAAAGTCTAAATCTACAGCTGTATAAAGTATCCTCTAACATATCTAAACTTTCACACAGTGTCTGTGTTATCTGTGTATCACCGCGGAGTTGCACCACATCACTCTCAAAATATAAGTTTTATTTATTTTTTTTTATCATGGCCACGTTTGCAGCATCATTTGCTTTAAGGAAATAATCTCCTTTCTATTGTAATGCAGATGCAAAATTTTTGCCTTCATGATTCAAGCCATTTAACATATTTTGTAGAACTGACTTGTAAATACTATGTACCACTCTAGCATTGAGAGTATGCTCTTCAGACTGCTGGACTATTTATAAGGGTCTGCTCAGCCGTATTAAAAGCCAACAACACTTTAGATATCTTATTTTCTTTTAGAAATGTTAGGAATAAATTATTTACTCCCATTATTTTACATAGATATATAATTTCCTATTTAGCAGTATTACTAATTCATGGTGAAATAGAAAATATGGCTTTTTCATTGAAACTCTGAATTTGTCATACAATCTCCTGCAGATACAGGAGGAAAACATTTATTGAACAACTTATGTTGTCTTTCTATGTCAGTATTGATCTTCTACAACCTTTTTTTTAGAGAAAACTAAATTGGAAAAAAAATCTGCAACATCACAGCTTTCCAGTGTTCAACAGGAGCATTACTTTTCTATATTCACTTATGCACTGCCCTGTGCATCTTTACTTAAATTCCTAAGTGCATTTCTTTAGTTGGCACAGTCAACTCATCAATATGATTAGTCCTCAGGTATGTAAAAATGCAGGGCTGTAACAAGGAGTTGGAAAGAAGAGTAGTATGATCCATGTCAGGTAACATTCTGTAATAAAAGGGGCACTAACAAGTAAAAGGTGGCACTGAAGGTGTACAGGTGACTGTATGCAAAAGGGGGCAAGAAAAAGAAAATGGGGAGGGTGCGACTTTACCAGTACCAACTGGCTTACTTTTTAACCACAGAATGAACATGAGATGCTGCACTTGCAGTGTTTATTTGGGGCTTCTCATTTTGTATTCATCTTTTACTGACAAAAAAATATATATATATATATGTTTTTTTAAAAAAACTTCAGTGGGACAGATTATTGTGTAGATGGCTCCAGGAACTTTAATCCCAGTCATTAGGATTACATTGTTATCCTCTGCTCTCCTTGTTATACTGGGTATTGTTTTTTTGGTTATGTTAAATATTAGGAAACAGTTGAAGGCAAGCAGATTATCACCCTCTGTTTCCAGAAGGCATAGCTACATAAAATCTTCTGGAAGCTTTGTAAGCAAGAAGGAACTGATCATGATTGGCCATTTCAGCACTGAATTCATGCATATTTCCCTCAATATTCGCATTTCCCATTCCTAATGGGAGCTGACAGAATGTAAATGAGTTTCTAAAGGAACCAGCAAAAGTGGCAATTTTTCTCATTTAATCTTCAGATGAGCTGTCTGTCTCCCAGCTGCTGAGCTTCATTAGAATTCTGAAACTAATTTCACCTATCAACACATGATTATTGGTTTGAGTGAGGTTTTTGGGATACTCTGAGTAAAAATCACTCTACAATGCAGAGTTGGCTCAATAAAAAAAGAAAAGAATAGAATAAAACTGGCAGGCTTCAGAACAGTCAGAGTCGGTTCTTTCTCTGAAGAAAACCTACATCTATGTTTGGAGTTTGGTAAAAGTTAATCCTATACAGATCATTGAAGCAATAAAAATATGCCATGTAGGAAAGCTAGAAAGAGATCAGAATTTTTCTGATCATAAAACAAATTACAAAGTTTAATATTCCTGCCTAAGGTCAAAAGCTAGTATCCTAGCAATTTTTGTTGTGAATTCTCAAACTAGAGAATATATGAGATACGAATTATGAAGTATATAGAATATACTTCAAATCAGAAGAAATACTGATTCTGTTATGTGAAGTGAGCCAGTTTAAATACTAAAATAGGATAATTATAATCTTTTCCATGTCCTCCCTGCAGTCATACAATATGCATCTACACTATTTATTATTCTCCCACTTGTTCTTAATAAGCAATTAGCTATGTCTGTTTTATGTCATCACAACTTCATCATCTGTTTTTGGTACACAAAGCCAAAAATTTTACTTACATACATTTCATTTTGTCCAGGAAATGACATATGTCTGCAGGAAATGGCTTCAGTTGTTACCATGACATTATGTCCTTGGCACTAGACAATTGTATTGTGTTGTGATTGTTTTACATTTATTACCAACAAATATGTTCTTTGTCATAAATTTACCCCTGCAGTTTTCTTTATGAATCAATGTATGTTCATAACAAGATGCACTTAATTTTTCTCAGTGCTTTTTCTGGGAAGTCAAGTTTTCCCTAATCTTGCAAACTATCCCTTGATCTCTTAAAGTACAGTTCATTTCTCACAATAATTCTACTCTGCCCTTATTATCAGAAATAATTTGTCTCTGTTGGTCCATCTGTTATCAGCTCAGCTTACATGATTTATCTTTATTACGCAGGGCTAACGGAATGGCTAATTGTCTCAACTGGAAGCTTGTTTCTTATGAAGAAAATGTCCCTTTCCCCCGTGTAATTATTGAATGTATCACAGCAGTCTTGAAATTTCTAAGTGATTTGGCATACATTTTTATTATCCATGCTTTCTCTCCAAAGAGCTTTGCTCTCAGCTTACAACAACACTTTGATTGTTTCCAACTCTGATTTCTCTAACACTACTACCCACTCTAACTTAATGCAATTTTACACAAGGCACAAGGAACCTAGGATATGGATGTTAAGGAGCTGCAGAGGTACTGATTAGAGAAAATGATGTTTAATTCCTATCCCTCGGTCTCATGGTATGCAGCGGTTTGCAAAAAGTTAAATGTATCGTATTGGAAGTTAGCATAACTTGCTGCTGGACATGTGGAAAAAAGCTAGTGGTAAAAACCAAAATCTCTTAGTTGAGGGCAGAAGGCTTGTTTTCTTTCTTCAGATGACAATATTCCAGGAAGTAAATAGAATATATGGAATAGAGGAGGACTTGGCGCCAAAATAGCTTTGTAATTCCTTTTCTCTTCTATAGCTGATGGAGCATAAGAGTTTCTGCAAGTTAAATAATAATAATTATAATAATAATAATTTTATAGAATAAGTAAAGATTATATATAGTCATACAAATATCACTTGTATTTACTGTTTTAATCCTAACAAACACATTACAATCAAGTTCTTATAAGGAAACAAATGTAAACTTTCAGCTGTTTATATGCATCACAGAATGAATAATGGCATAGTCAATGTTACATTGTATGTGTAGTACCACATCGTAGGTTAAAGAAGAAGTTCACATTATACAGCTGCTAAAAAGTCTGCAAAATATATAAGATATATAATGTAATAGCCTACAGTTTGAAAAACTTGTAACTGTATCAGAGATTTTTAAGACTTCACCAAACCGCTGTATTTAAGAACTGTTTATTATACTACTGTACTTTATGAATTTGTATCTACTTTCAAAGACATTCTGCAGGATTATCACAGAAATGTATTATTATTCTGTACATAGTAAGTGACTTTAAAAGGACTGTTTTTCATTCCACATATTCATGCATTTGGTGTAGCTAATAATGCATAGAACACCTTTACAGTAAATGTAACCTGATTTAAAATTGTATTTTTCAACCATACAACAAAATCCTCTTCCTGCCATTGTTTCCACAGATTACCATTAGACTAATACTTTACAATAAAGTCAATGTTAAAAGTTTTGACATATCATAAAAGTGAATCTTAACAATACATGTAATCCATGCAATCACAGTCTTTGTTCCTGAGGAGCAAACTGATCTCTACCATCTTTTTGTTACTGATTGCTGTAATTCATTTTTGTAGTCTCCAAACTCTGTTTTCTTATTTTTCCTCACTTCTCACCTCCTGCTGCTTGGTGTTTCCACTAAAGCATGGATATGTGTGTGGATAGGAAGTACATAATACAGTTCTGAGGCAGATTAGTAAGGCTAATGGAAAAAAAAATCCCAGTAAAGTAAGGATATTTCAAAAAAGAATATGGAAGAGCAATTTGTGTGTCAAAACCATGCTAATCTGGGACAATTACATTTTTTTTAGCTGTAATACTGTAGTGTATTGTAATTGTACTATTATGAAAACCAGCTATGGTATACCTTCTGCTTGAATCTGGCACAAAAAACAGCAACATTTTCCTTTCATACTAGATTTATCAGTGTCTCCTCAAGCTCAGACAAATCAATTCCTACCCCCAGGAGCACTCATTTTGATCACATGCTGTAGAAACAAGCATGCTTAGAATACTTCTCACAGTATCTGCTTGCACACTGTATGAAGGTCTCGGTATCTCATTGCACATTTACTTGAATAAACACAGTGTACAATGAAGAAAACTGTTATTTGAAAAAGATTTCATAGCTTCCTAGAAATTTGAATTATTTATGCACTTGTTATATTTCTAGGTCAATATTCTATTTGATAGTAATTTTTAACAAGTTCAAATTACAGATCACTAACTGGATTTCTGCTGATCGATGGATAACTGATACTCTTAATGTCAGCATTAAAAAAAAAAATCAGATCGGGGGAGCAGGTACTGCCGTACAACTTAATATGGATACTGCATTAAAGAAAAACAAAACAAAATATCAACACAAGGTAGTAATTAAAATGGGAAAAGAAGGACCTCACTAAGTACCATTGAAATGAGAACCACCCTGAATTGCACACACACGTGCAGATTAGACAACCATGAGCAGAAAATATTATTTGTTTCACAATGACAGAAATTAAATTATTCATTTCTGAAAACAAACTCATCTCCTTTTATGATTTCAGTTACCTCACTGATGGCTCTTGTCAAAACATTCACCACTAAATTGCATTGTACGTAACGTCCAAACTCAATTTTGTAGAAATCCCCTGTTGCAAGGGCTCTATATGGGAGACATCTGTAAGAGGCTGAGCTGAGTTAACGTCTCCAACACTCTGCGGGAAAAGGTGTTATGGTCATCTATGGGCCCCCCCCGACCTGGGGGCTGAGGTGTTGTGGTTTACTGGCCAAGGCCAGTTAGCACCACTGGGGGTGATATATAGCATGGAGGAGGGAGAAAGCAGAGGAATAGCCCTCCACTCCCATCGGATGATCCTAGAAAATGGACTGAACATGCATGAATCAGACTATAAAAGGCAAAAAGCTATAGAACCATGCATGTGCCTGCCACCGAAGGACCACAGCTATAAGCAGAGAATGTTGCTGGAGCCATGGGTAGTGATATCTTTTCCTTTTCTCTTTTTCACACTTCTTTCCCTCACTCTGACTTCTCTTTTGGATGGATCCAGGGGTGAGGATATCTTTCCTTTTTGTTTCTCTTTTCACATCTTTCTTCCTCTATCTCAGACTTCATTTTGGTGCATTCAAAGACACTGTTTGACTTTATTTCTGGGTAATATCATTCCAAGTCTCTATCTGACCCTGTTTCTCTATGTAAGTGCTATATTGTTAAAAATTTTTCCAAGCTGCTATCTTTCGTTATACCACAGAGTTTACATAAGGATAATAACCTTGCAACTTTTGCTGAACAACTACCCATTGTAATTCTGATGAGTTTTAGGTAATTTGTGATTTGTTTGAACCTCTTAGGTAATTATTGTCACTCCTGGTTACTGCACAGAGAATTAAAAGATTTACCTCCCTCTAGCCCACCAAGTGCGACTGACAGCAGCAGACTGACAGTCACACAGCCTCAGTGACCATTACTTTTCCCCCTGAAATCAGCAAGAGGACTTCCATTGCTCCTAAAGCTGTCAGATAATTCCTAGAAATGACTATACAAATCAATGAGAAAAATTACAGGTGAGACTGTAAAGCTACGTTTAACTGAATAACAGTGCTTTTTCTCTTCATCTTTTCTGTGTCATGCAAGCTTTTGTGCCAAACGGATTAAACATGGATTTGGGATATTCAAGGGAAGACGAGGTGTTGTGACATATCACTTGCTTTAACAACAGGACAGTCAGAGCATGAGTCACTGCTGTATTCTGCTGTATGGGAAATGGCTAGTATTAAGAAAATCTCAGAAGTGAAACAATCTTATTTCAGTCTTCTTTCTTTCTTGTCATCTTTATACACACATAGCATACATTATACTGGACTACTAACCCTGGTCAAACTCGATTTACATAAATATGCTTCATGAATTGAACGTGCATTTTTTCTATTCAGTTCTTTGGGTTTCTAAAACTGTTAACGCAGAACTGAAGCTTTGTCATAGTTATAAATGTCATTCACAGTGGTAGGTTACACTTATTCATTTACTTAATTAGTTCATTTATCAAATGGATGTGTTCCATTGTAGAGGAGCCTGATTAAATGCCTGTCTTTTCTGTTGATTGGTTGGACTCCAGCTCGACTGTGAGTTGATTTCGTGAAAAGTAGCCAAAAAGTTTAAAGAATGAAGACATGAGCCTGACTGATCTCCAGTTCCTTCTGTTGTGTTTACAGGAACATTAATAACAAGTAATTTTTCTGAAATTAGGAATTTTCTTTCCTTTGTCAGCTGAGGGAAGAATTAAAACGTGCTTCATTATAATTATTATTTATACTGCATTGGTTTCATTGCACATGCTACTAAAGTGTAACACAGAGTCCTTCAAAAGCCTTTAATTCTACAAAATTCTCAAGACAGGAAACAAAGGGTGAAAGGAGAAATGGAGACAAAGAAAGGTGAGGTGACTGCTTGGAGACCACAAAGCAAATCACAACAAAACCAAAACTAGAATGAATATCTTGTCTTTCTGTCCGCATTGTCTTTGAAATCCCCAGTAAATGTTCATTAATTCTCTGAAATAAGTTCTCTAGATGTTTAGATCCCAGATCTTAATTTTCAGAGGAAGGAAGGCTGGAAGCACAGAACAGAAGGAGGAAAGCAAGTTTCAATTGATTCCTGAAGAAAAACAGTAGGAGATCAGGCATTCCACAGTTTGTACGCAGGTGCAGAGAGCAGGAAGCTCTGCATCCCACCAATTCACTGGTTCCATCCCACCAATTCACTTGTTCCAAAGAGAGTGAATATGAATGCTATAGCCAAATGCTCAAAAGTACACTTTTTCTCTGTTAGAAGTTTTAGAGATCTTTATGATTGTTATTTCTTTTCACTGTGACATGTTTTAATTAACTATTTGACTATTTTAATAATTTTACTTCCAATGCCTATGAGATACAGGAATACATCATTCCCACCATAAAAATGGGGTTCTGAAATATGAAGGATATGATTCATGTAATCTGATTTCTACTTTCTGAAATTCAGTTATTTTATCCATAGAAGCTGTCTATGTCCTGCAAGTGTCATTCAGGTTGGTGTAAACACTTAAACTGATAAAGGCTTGGTGAGAAAGGGGAACAAGGCAGAAGAGCATGTTTGTATCCCTATAGTCAGCATATTTGTTAACATGACTACACAACAAAATGCATACATGCCATTGATAATGGATATATGATACAGGAAGGTGAAAACATGAGAAGCCTGTGAATCACTTAGATTTTGATGGTATGTTTGGATAGTTTTAGCCTAAGATTATCCATCCAATCAGTCATGTACTCTAAACTAGTCTTCACATTCCATCTACAAAGAAGAGAGATCTAGGCATCTCCTACTTCATTGTGCATTTCTAAAACTTATCTTTAGTATTTTATAATGGATTGAAACATTTTTTAATGCTTCTCTCCCTGCCATTGAATCTGGATACAATTTACATGTCTGTCTAAGGAAGAAAAATATAGCCTTAGGATGACATTTCCTTCAGTTTTATATTCTTTGATTTTAAAAGAAGTATTCTGATGTCCTTGTTATTCCACAATGAATAATAATCATCAATATGTAACAAGGCAATGCATATCTCAACAACAGAAGTTGTTAAACATTGAAGTGCTAAAGAGAGGAGTAAAAGAACTCAAAGCAAAAAAAATTACTAAAACTTTTGAAAATAACTAGAGTTCAAAACAAAAGAGACTCTTAAACAAATAACGTAGAAGAATATAAAGCACCACAGATACAGATTTTATGAATTCTGAATATACTTGCATCTTTGTTAAGATGTAAGTGCAGAAAGTTGATCAAAAGACAAAGAGGTAGACTCCCTGTTGTTACTCTAAGGCAGAATATTTATTGTTTCACAAAACACTAATATTGAGGTATAATTCTGTATTTTAATTCTAACCTCCTATTTTTCCAGTTCTCCAAATAATTATTTCCCTTCTTATTTTCATTTATCTTTATCAAACCTCAGGTTTCTTAATCTTATTCTTTCTCTGCATTTTGGCTAAATTCACAAGTGTCTTATTTTCACCACTTTATTAATCCTTAGTTCTATTATTTTTTGGTGTCAGAAATTTCTGGTGCTTTGATTCTTCTGGAAATGCCCAAATTTCTGTGTTATTCCCCGCTGTTCATAAATCTTGATCAAATGATTTCTGTTCAAAGCTAAACAAAAAATCATTTGGTGTTAATTTTAAGAAAAAAGCTTTCTATATATAGACAGAATAACAGAGCAAGAGATGCATATACAGTTCAAATTATTTCATTCATTCATTAATTCATTCTTTAGTCTGGTAGGTTTAAATTATACAAGCACATCTTCTTGTTAGCTGAAGGCCAAAATGCTTGTTTGCCCTTGCTTGCTTTTAGTAACATAGCCAACAAGATGGACACCAATGCGAATTAGGTCATCCACTTAGATAAACTTTTTTTTTTAAGAAACAACTAACAACTACAAGTTGAATCACATAAATACTATGAAGACAGACTGACTGCTAGGATACTCAGTGTATGACAGAGAAAATCTGGATTACCTAAGAACAAATACATTCACCATCATCACAAATAAGTTCCATAAACATCAGTCTGTGAGTTAAACACCTTGCAAAAAACTTCTGAAAGTAATTTATCAGATATTAGTAATTACACATTTATTAGGCTGCAAAGAACGGACATCTAAGCACACGTAGACATCCGGTGCCATGGTCTTTTATCAGTTTTGGTCATATAAATAGGACAGTTTCTGCACGAATGACTGAAAAAAGAGCAATTACACTAACAGCCACTAGGTGAATAATCAAAAAAGAAATTAGAGGTTTGAATGCAGACACCCCTTCTGTTGTGTCTGGGAGAATCATACTCAGCTATAAGACCGTTCATGGACAGCTGGCACAAAGTATTTGTAAAGACAGTTTAATCAATAGTCAGTAGTGAGTTTGAACTGATAGCCAAATAAATGCCTTTATTCCTCATTGTCCTAAATTAAAAATAAAATTATTTATGAGACTAGTAGAATACTTCTGTTACATTTTAGTATCTCTGTAAACTTTGGTTGTAAAGATCAAACAAGAGAGGTTGTACCAAGGACAAGGTAGAGAAAGCATCAGCAATAAAAGAGCAGTGGCTTGTACTGAGAATAATGATGTGGAGGTGAGAGACACAGGATACAATGAAAGTCTTTAAGTTGTGAAAAAAGAACAAGATAAAGCGCAAGGAGCAAATGGAATAAAGCAAATCCCCACAGAACAAAATAGGTGAAACGTGAAATCTGTATTGTAATTAGAGGGTACAGTCTAAAGATCATATAATAGAATATCATCCTCCACTTTGTAGCAGATAGTTAAATAAGTGTATATAATTATTAGAAAATACTGTTTTCTTTATGAAAATGCGTGACTCTTGTTTATATCAAATAGATTTAAGCTATCATGTTATCATGCTGATATGTAATCTGTTATGTTATCAGATTTTCCATATTCATATAATTGATGTTTATAATTCTTACTGTTCTTTACAGCAATTAGGATTCAAACATAAAATCTGAAGACATACATGAATTGTCTACTCTGAAATGTGTAGCATGGTTGTAAACTGTCTCAGAAAGATCTTTATGTGTGTATTTCATGATGAAAGAATGGCGATTGTATATATACATCCAGTAGTCATAGGACATCAAATTAGTTGGGTACTAATGCATATTGTTTGCATGTATATACTATTTCAAACAGAAAATAACTAAGTTTTCTGAATGAGTATAATAACACTATATATAGCACAATACGTTTTCAATATTCTTCATATCTGTGAATACTCTAATGTATACACTGCAATTGTAAATCAAGGCTTGCCTTAATAAAATATTGGTTTGTATTTTTGTTTTCTTTTACCAGACTACTGAAAAAACTGAGGCACTGCTAACGGATTGTCAATGGTTTACGGGTGTTCGGCCTGGTTCCGTGACTAATGGGACGGGGGGCCCACAGACCTGTGCTCCGGGAAAGGGAAAAGGGAAAAAGGGTAAGGAGATGGGCCCAAGAACAAAACTTTGGCAACAATCTGAGGAGAAACAAACTAATTTACTAAATAAGATATCGGAATGCAAAATAACACACTGTAATACAATACAATTACAATTTAAGCTGATAAATCCAATACAGTGAGAGAGAGTGTCCAAAATTAAAGTAGGCCTTACACTGATACCGATGGTGAGGTGGCTGGGGAACAAGATACTACCAGGATGAGAGACAGGCAGAAAGAGCAAGGTCTCATGATATACAAGTTTTTATCTTTCCCTCTGACCGGAAAACAGTAACAGGGTCGCAAAGTCCCCTGGTGAATGTAGTAATTCTCCTCTTCTGAGAACCAGGTACATACACTACGTGATGTTATGATGTGGAATACCAATAACCCAAAATCATAAAACCATGACATGGATTTGGATCATTTTTGCATTATGTCTAGGCAATATTTATAATGTTACATCCCCTTCTGGCATTTCTTCAAGGCAATATGTCCCCTTAACAACTCAAACAGGTTACAGCACTTTAAAAAGGACATTTCATGATCTACTCCAACAGTCCTGGCTTTAAGATTAGCAGCTTGAAAGGTAGTGCTTGGCACTGCAAATTAAAATACATCTAAAGCTCATCCAGTTTATGCCAAGCATTAACTGGAGCCCATCAGCGCTCAGAAAATGCATTAATAAGGCCAACTATAATGTTAACTCTGTTATCCAGGTGAAATGAGCCATGTGTATGCAAGAAAGCATGTTTGCATTCCCCATTATCTATTTTCATGTCATGTTCCAGGCATATCTCAAAAGTTCACTAAGAATTCACTTCTTCTTGCTTTGTACAGCTGATTACACATATACATGCTACTCTATTGAGTACACAGTGCAAGGGAGTGTTTGTTAACAAATGTTCTGTGCCACAGATGAGGCGGCATATAATTGCAAATACACTAATCTTATTTTTCTTTTGTTATTTTTTGAATACCTGTTTTAAAACAAGTAGCAAAGCATTGTTACTTTAATAACAGTTTCTAGAGTCTAACATTAGAAGAACTGATGTCATCTCCCTAGACTTGTGTAAGGCATTTGACAATATCTTGCATGGCGTCCTTGTTTCTAAATTGAAGACACATGGATTTGATGGATGGATCGCTTGGTGAGTAAGGAATTGACTGTATGGTTGTACTCAAAGAGTTGCAGTCAAAGTGTTAATATTCAGGTGGAGCCAGTGATGAGTGGAGATTCTTTCTGGTAAGTATTGGTACTGTCACTATTCAACATTTTTGTTGGTGACACAGACAGGGGGGTTGAGGGCATACTCAGCAAGTATGCAGATAACACCAACCTGTGTGGTAGAGTAGATACACAGGAAGGGTGGGATGCCACCCAGAGGGACTCCACTCTCCTGAGACTCCATGCATAGTTCTAGGTTCAGCTCTGGAGCCTCCAGCACAGCAAGGGCATGGGCCTGTTGGAAAGAGAGCAGAGGAAGGCCATGAAGATGATCAGAGGGCTGGAGCACCACTCCTAAGAAGACAGACTGAGAGAGGTGGGGTTTTTTTCAGCCTGGAGAAGGCTCTGGGAAGACCTTATAACGGCCTTCCAGTATTTACAGGGGGACTATGGGAAAGACTGAGAGGGACATTTTACAAGGGCATGTAGTAATAGAACAAGCTGTAATGACTTAAATTAAAAGAGATTAGATTGTCATAGAATCATAGAATCATTTGAGTTGGAAGGGGCCCTTAAAGATCATCTAGTCCAAATCCCCTGCAGTGAATAGGGACATCTACAGCTAGATCAGATTGCCCAGAGCCTGGTCCAGTCTGACCTTGACTGTCTCCAGGAATGGGGAATCTACCACTTCTCAGGGCAACCTGTTCCAGTGCTTCACTACCCTTACCATAAAAGACGTTTTCCTTATATCCAGTCAAAATCTCCTCTCTTTCAATTTGAAACCATTTCCCCTTTGTCTTAGTTTCAGCTGGAATTGAATTGTTTTCTTCAGAGTATCTGGTATGATGCAATGTTTTGGTTCTAGGTTCTAGTTGCTGCTAAGCAGTGTTGTACAGAGCCAAGGCCATTTGCAGCAAAGGGCCCAAGGAGCTGGAAGGGAACAGGATCAGGACAGCTGACTTAAACAGACCAAAGGGATATTCCATATCATATGAAATCATGTGGAAGGAGTTTTGAAAGGGGTGAGAGTCCATCTGGCTCTCTTCTGCTGCTCAGGGGCTAGCTGGACATCAGTCGGAGGGTGGTGAGCAAATGCTTGTGCATTACTTGTTACATACAGTCATATATAAATGCACATATTTATATAAAATCATAACTGTTATCCTTTTCCTTTTCTCTATCTTAGTAAATAGTTTTATCTCAACCCATGAGTTTTACTTTGTTTTTTTTTTTTTTTTTTTTTTCCCAGTTCTCTCTCTCATCCCACTGGCAGGGGCAAGGGGAGTGAGCAAACGACTATGTGATGGTTTGCTACCTGCCAGGTTAAACCACAATACTCTTGTCTTATCACAATAGATCTTGATAAAGATACTATCCTATTCTTTCTTACAGCCCTTCTTTAGAAAACAAAAGGCCACTATCAGGTCTCCTCAGAGCCTTCTCTTCTCCAGGCTGAAGAGAGGCCTGAAAGCCAGGCTCATAGGAGAGGTGTTCCATCTCTCGGATCATTTTTGCAGCCCTCCTATGGATGCACCCCAACAGGTCCATGTCTCTCCTTTACTGAGGACTCCACACTGGATGCAGTACCCCAGTTGAGGCCTCACCAGCACAGAGTAGAGGGGCAGGATCACCTCCCTCATCCTGCTGGCCACACTTCTTTTGATGCAGCCCAGGATATGGTTGGCTTTCTGGGCTGTGAGGGCGCATTGCTGGCTCCTATCCAGCTTGCAATCCACAAGTATCCCCTAAGCATATATCTTGTCATGGAGCTATATTAACCCATGAAAATACAAGAAATAGCTCAGAGCGAAATCAGGGAGGCCTTAACTGCACTGTTCTGATATGTCCTTTCCTTTCTTGAGGCTGCTTTCAAAGAGTAAATGAAATTCTTACAAGCTAAATGTCATTTCAAATTCCAATTTCAAATTCTTTGACCTGAATTCTCTCACAGAAGTGCATGTAGTGCATACATAGTTAAAAATAACACTACCCTACCATAGAAAACATATATTTCACTGAAATATGTTAAGAAGATTGTGGTGGAGTAAACACCGTGTATGTACTGAATCGATTCCTGCATGACCATGTGATCTCTGAATACTTAACTGCAGAGGGTGATACGCATATTAGAACAGTGTACTAATTTCCCGGGAGAAATGCCCAGTTACTATCTAGCCTGTGAATTTGGCTCCCTAAATGGAGATAGGAATGTATGAATAAAATCCACCTTGGACTGCCTTCTCTAACAGGCAGACCATTGATTTATATTGTGCATTGGGAACTGCAGCAATGAAGTGTTATACGCAGACCACAATCCCACTACCTCTCTTGTTCTAATCTAAGCAGAGTGGAGGAGATAGATCAGTCAGGAATGAAGGAGTGGAGTTGAACTCTGTAAAAAGAAGGGTGTTGCTTTAAGTTTTGTCTGTTTCTAGCTATCCAAATATGTTAATTGGCAATAAATTAAATTACCTTTCCCCAAGTCAAGTCTGTTTTGGCCATGACAATAATTGGTGAATGATCTCCCTGCCTGTATCTTGACCCACAAACTTTCTCATCTTATGTTCACTCTGTCTTATCATGGAGGGTGAGTGAGAGAGCAGTTTGGTGGGCATCTGGCAATCAACCAAGGTCAACCCACTACACTCAACAACAGAAAAAAAAACACAAAGATGAGAATCCCATCCCCTGCTTTCTCAAAGATATCCTTTCTGTATTTCCCAGGGTAAATGTCTCAAAGGAGAAATGAAATCAGTTCAAAGTGAAACAAATTATTTGTATGCCAATTCTCACATCAGTGAACAGAAATTCTTCTATTTCTTCAGAATTTTTAGGTCAGCATCTTTTAATATTATTTAATACTATTAATTTATTAAAATTGTAATTAAAAAATTGATAAGATGTTATTATAGTTCCCAGATTGCAGTTAATAATTCAAGCTGACTATTTATAAAATTTAACATTTTAGAACCATAGCACAGTAGAATTAGATATGCTTGAAAGGCACCATTATATGTACAGATTTTCAAGATTTTTTTTTAAAGAGACAGTGTCAAATAGATCATTATTTATTTCCAAGGGGCTCAGTAGAGAACTCCTAAATATTAATGAAGGTTAGAAAAACACCATGTCTTTGCCTTTACATCATGTAAGCTTAAAATGAAAATAAATAAATAAATAAACAAATAAAATCTGTGATGCTTCACTTAGCCATAGCTTAGTTATATGATCTGTGGAAAAAAGACTTGAAGACCAGAAAATGTGTAAAGCTCCTGGAAAAAGACTTCAGGAGTCAATCTATCTCCATCTAGTGTTAAAAGAAGAAATCGCTAGAGGTTTAGTATTGTTTTAACATAAGTTGTGTGTGGAAAAAGAGAAATGAGCCTGATTAAGAGGATCAAATTTTATTTTTAATTGATTTTTAGAGCAATATATAAAGATTTAATATGTTCAAAAAGCAAAATCATTGTTCTATTATATGGAAACTCCAGAAGCTAATAAATAGAAGTCTGGACCACAAATGTACAAAATAAAGAAAATGAAAAATTAGTTGTAAGTGGTCAAATTGAATATCAATAATTTCCTGCAGTTTTGATTTAGACTAGATATCGGGTAGAAATTATTTACTGTGAGGGTGGTGAGACACTGGCACAGGTTGCCCAGCAATGTTGTGAATGCCCCCTCCCTAGAAGCATTCAAGGTCAGGCTGGATTGGATTTTGAGCAACCTGGTGTAGAGGGAGGTGTCCCTGCCTACAGCAGGGGGGTTGGAACTAGATGATCTTAAAGGTCCCATCCAACCCAAACCATTCTATCATTCTGTGAGAAGAATAATGCAGTAACAAAACAATTAAAAATTATTTGTGGATGTGCATCATAAAGCATCAGAGAAAAACAACAGAATCTTTGGGGATGAAGGGAGGGATTTTGCCTTGAAACAATGATATTTCAAATATACATGACTGATAATTTATTTGGATGTTTTTTCCTTTCCTGCTCCCAAATCGCTGGTGAGAAACTCATGATATTCTCATTTTAATTTATTTTTGCTTAATTATTTACAACATAACTACTACTATTGCTTGATCTCTTTGTTGTTCACCTATGCTTTGCTACACATGGTTCTAAATTAAAAGCTGGCTTGATTGCTCATGCAAGAAGTTAGTATGAAAACAAATACCCAAATGATGTGCTTTGCACACTATTCAATTTTCAGGAACACAGTGAGATTTACTTGGTTGTTGTGGAGTATTTTACACATTTATGTTTGTGCTGTAATTTGAAACGTCATTGTACACTTCAATTCAAATGAGATGAGAAAAACTTTTCTCTAATAAAGTATCTACAGTTTGTGCTTCTTACTCCTGTTTTCCAAAATGAAAAAGCAAAACCCAATAAATGAAATTTTTACCTATTTTTTATACAAAAATAAAAGCCAATTTTGTCAACAATACTTATATAACAGGCTTTGGAATCATAGCACATTATCTATCCTTTACTGATAATGTGAGTCCTTCCCTAAACCTTCTGTCAGCTGCCATATCTACAAATAGTAAAATGAGTAGTCTTCTGAATAAAGTGGTTGGAGAAAAAGATAATCATCATAAGATCGTGATTGGTCAATTCCTTACTGAAATTCATAATGTTATTTGAAGTGTTTTTATTAGTTGAGAGCCACTGAAAACACCTTTATTTCAGAGGTATAGGAATAATCCTTTATATGAGAACAATCTCTTTGTAACAGAGCATGTCGAATTCTTAATCCTGGTATTGTAAGTGAATATAGTGAATACCTCATTGGGAGAGAATGAAAATCAACAGGCTTGAATAACTTTAAAAAAACTCTGAACTTTCACTGAATTCAACTGCTTAAAAGGAAATTCTTACTATAAAGAGAGCAAATCAGAGCCTCAGAGATCTATTTTGTCATGGTACTAATGGCTACCCAAGAAACCTCATAAGCCAGTAAACGTGTCAGAGATGCTTAACAGCCATGTTATTGTTCTAATTTAGTCTTCAAGAAGCAGTGAAGCAAATTTCAAAGATGCTATTGTTTGATGACAGACTTAAGACTTTCTAAGATACTATGATTTTACCTTACAGAGGCATTTACACTTCTGTTTACACAAATATATGTACTTTAAGTTAAAATGGACCCCAGTGGCAAATGTGAAATTAGAACTAAATCCAAAAGTCATCAAAAAAAAAATATCAAAAAATCATCAAAATAGGCCCTGGGGCTTTGGTTTTGAGTTCATCCTACTTTATACATAACATATTTTCATGCACAAAATAATAAAATAAATATACATATATATACAAAAAAGTCAGTCATTTATCTCCATTTCTCTTCTTACAATAATTTCCTATCCTAAAGAATGAATACAAGGCAACTGTGATAGAGCCAATGAATTCTCACAGCTATTTTGTTACGTTGCTAAAAGCGTAAAACTTGGCTTTGGATCTGTATTTCCCAGTTTAAAGGGAAGGAGAAAGAATGAATTTAAAACTTTCTGTAGGATCTCTTTCTGTTTAGTCTTCTCCATATAAATATCCTGTCTGGATCAAAGGAAAGCAGCAGTTCAATAATTATCTACATTGGTCAAAAAAAGAAAAATTGGGGGAAGTACGAATGGTTAATTAGACTAATAGTTTGAGATCAGAATATCTTTCAGAGATTTTACTCCTACATGATGAAAAAAAGTAATTAAATTTTATACAGAAAAAAATAAAAGAATAATAGTACATAAGTCATTATTTGAAGCAAAATTGTCTTTGAAGCTTGTCATATTCACATCTTCTTTAAATGTAAGGAAATGCATTAAAGATTATTTGGTTTTGCTTGTAGAAATTACTGTATTGCTCCTCAACAAAGACAGAATGAGACTAGTAAAAACTTTGCTGGTGGGAACTGGATACATTTTCATCATAATATTTTTCATTTTAATTCAGATGAGATGAATGAATTGTCACGTCAAAATCAACTGCTTTATCCCATAATCATAAGCACTCCAGAATTTATCTCTGCAACTAGTGAAAAGATGCAGGCATTATAAGAGAAAATTCAATTAATTTGCAATCTGAATTGTTCTTTGGAAGTGCTCATCTCTGTCCATTTCCTACAAAGGAATTGAGAATACTTCCGTTCAGGGACATGATGCCCAATTTGGATGAATAGCTATTAGTTTCTGCAGCCTAAGTTCATTCTAAACAAATGCAGGTGAATGAAAGCAATGCAGAAGGGAAGAAGGAAAAAAAAATGAAGGAACATGACAAGCAAAAGTTACGATGTCGTTACACTGAAACAACCTGGGAAAAAAAAAAAAAAAGTGAGATGAATGAGGTCTAGATTCAGCCCACTTAACTTGAGATAGCCTGCTATGTGAGGAGCATCAGTCACCCTAGGTTGCCTCTACAGAAAAACAAATTAGAGATAGGAACCTTCAGAGTGGTTTATCCCACCTAAGAACCAAGACACATCTCATTGTTAACTACAGGGAAAACCTACAGTACTCTTGTTCCCAGCAAGGGTGTTTGATTCCTGTCGGTACCTACCTGAGCTTTCGTAAGAGAGGGGCAAAGGAGTGAAAACAAGTAGGACATGGAAACTGGTAGCTGGGAAATGAGTAAAAGCTAAAGAGCCTGAAAGAGAAAAGACTAAGCAGAAGTTAATCACCATGGATGAGAAAAAAAAAAATCATATAGAAAACTGAAGGACTAGAATAAAAACAAGAAATCACAAATAATTCAGAACAAGAAGAAGCTTTTATAAAATTTTTAAGTTTAAATAAGCAGAACTAGCACTAATAGCATGCATTAAGAAGCCATGCTGCATTTATTATTGTTTTTCTTTTTTTATATATTGCAGTAAACTAGAACAGCTCTGGTAGCTGGCAAACGTCTATACATCTCATGTAGGACCATGAGATATCAAATTCATGGTGCTCTGAATTATACTGGCACTTGTAATATTTCAAATACCTTAAATTATGTCAAGAGAAATTACATCCATCAAGCCAGACAAAAATTCTTCAAAAACCTTTGGTAAAGTCCCAGACCCTACTAAAAGCCAATAGCAAAACTACCATGAATTATCATTTTTTTTAAAATGCATATTTATTCACGATAAAAAAGGTGAGAGATAGGTGTGCAGAAAATGAAAAGACATCTTAAACTCATTTTTAAACTACCGACAAGGATGTAAATAAAATGGACTTAAAAAAAATAATTCACTATTTATTATTTGTTGAGCAATATGCATCTTGTTAAGCAAATGGCTAAAATACTCCAGTTAAACAGGGAGGCTGTCTTTGATTTTGGAGCTGTGCAATTACAAAGCACTGTCAATATACACAGGCTATTTAAGATGTTAAATGAACCATAAAGGGCAGATGACAGAGACGAATAATCCTCTCCCATTAGGGTCAGATTTTCAGGGACTGGGTCTCCCGTTCACATTGATGCAATGTGTGACACTGCAGGACCTGGCTATCACTTTCTGTAAATGGCTTAACCTTCAGCTCTGTGTGGTCTGCCTGGTACCGTATCCTGTCAATTAAAGAAAATCAATATCTGGTGCTTCTATGCTGAAAACATGAACACCCTCCCCCCCCCCCCCCCCCCGTCCCGGCCCCCACTTTGGGGGTAAGTAATTAGTTCACAAATGCTTCAGGCAATAATTAACCAAACTAGACTTATTAAAAACACTTGCCTACAGCATTTTTCCTTCTCAGAGGTGTTTAATATCTATCACATAAATTCTAAATGATTTAGATTTAGGCATTTCAGCTTTTAACAATGCTATAATTAACATTGTTTGACTGCTTACTCTGATACACAATAAATTATTCTCAAAACACCACACCTTAGTGAACCTTTAGAACTCACATTCATTTATTTCAGTCTACAAAGAGAGAAACATGGATTATTTGATTCAAAAGCCTCTGATTTGTATTGCTATTCAATACTCATGGAGAGGGGTGATTGTACAATATATTACCATGTGAATAACTGATAATGGATTTGATTCTACAACACCTCTGCATGCAGAACTCACACTTAATCCAGTGAGAGTTCAACATGAGACTGAAAGGTTAAACTCCTTGGATCCAAGGGAGTTTTGGCATTGCCTTTAGAAGGAATAGGAGATTACAGAACTCTTTTATAGTGAAGCCCAAAGATGTGTCCAATATATTGTAAGCTTAACTCATCTGACTCAATGACACGATAGAAAAATGTCTGGCCATGAACAAGTTGTATTATGGCTAAACAGCTGACTGAAGAAAGGGAGTAAGAAGAGGGAGAGGTAACTGTATGTTCATATTTTCCATGACCAGTTGTGGAATTATTATTCGATCAGCACCATAACGTTTACTCAATTTTGAATTCTTGCTTGCTGAAGATCTCAAATACATGTAAATGCATTGAAGTATCAAGACCTCCACCTACAGTTCTGTTGTTTTTTTGACACTGGAATATTGTCATGATGAAGGTAAAAAAAACCTTTACATTTTGGTGTTTGTAGGTCTTGTGATTTGCTCATTCTCTGTGAACAGGACTACATTCCTGTCACCATACTTACACAAGTAATTTACAGAAGAGAAGGAGAATTTCACAAAGAGTTGGCTTTGGGTTTTAGGTTTTGATATGCTTCAGTATACTGATTAGAAATCCAACTTTCATCATTACAAACTTTATTAAAAACATTTTTTTTAGTATATTTACATTAACAAAAGGAAAGAATAATCCTATATCCCAATTTTGTAACAAAATGAAGCTTTAGTCCTCAGAGAACAGTGAAACAGAAACTCCATATAGAGCACTACCCTTTTCTCTCTTCTAATTGAACTGCTTGATGGATAAAATTAGTATTGTATGTAACCTACCTCCTCCATTGCCTCATGAATTTCATGAGCTTGAAAACACACTTCAACTTTAGAGGCTTTTTAAGAAAACTATAGAAATTAACAGTGATTACTTTCTATAGATTACTTTCTATATTTTATACAAACTAGTCACCCATTTAACAATGTAAAGATGGCTAGTCAAGAAGATCAAACATAAAATCAGAATGATTTACCCTATAAAGCAAAGAGAATACTGATGGGAATTGAAATACCCTAAACTAAAACAAGAGAATTGCCTTTTATTCACCTATCAGTCTTTAAATACAGAAGTACAAATAATATAAATTAGAAATCTGTCTTACATTATACACCTAGGCTTCCTCTACAGTCACTGTGAAGGGATTCAGGTCCCTTGCCACTTGCACATATCTTACCCTATAACATGTAAATTTTCTTCTGTGGGTGACCTACTGGCTGTAAAAGGGTTATAATCAGGTTATAGTAGAGGCAAATTTTGACTGATTTTAGTTATATATGATATAAGCAGCTACATAACTTGTGTTTAGATTCTCATTAAGGAGAAATCTAGCTAGTGATATGTATGCAATTCACTAGACCAAATATTGGTATCTCCCTTAGCAGAAGGTAAATTGTTCTCAAGTCACTATTAATTGCATTTAAAATATCTCCACTGACTATAATAGAAGCCTTAAAACAGCTCACCTATGACTGAGTCAGTTAAAACTGAGACCAGAAAAATTCTATTGCTGATGTCTAGTGTTCAGATATATCAATTTAAGATCAGATGAATTTTACTTAGTATTTATTTCACCCTAGAACTTTTGCTGTCCATTATCCTAAAATTCCTTTTATATGACAATGACATATCACATGGATCACATTTTGACTTAACTCTCCCAGTTTTTTATCTGTGAATTCACATACGTCAATACACACATTCTCTTAGTAATGTGAATGTATTTTTTTTTCCTTCCAAGTATTTAAATTATAAAGGTTAATTCAGATGCAGTACTTTAGGCTAGAACTGTGAGAGGTTTAATGAGGCAACATTCACAGTCATATTCTTTGAGTGATATTTACTTGTTTAAAGTTGAGGTCTAGTAGGAGAAAAGTTCTAATAATTCAACTAATTATTATAAAAATTATTCCAAGGAAGTATTCATTCAGTTAGCATGTTTTATACAAGTTTGTAAAACAACATAAAGTTGTCTTGTTTAAGATGATGAGTTTGTATTCAACATGAGTAAAACATAGCAGAGAGAAAACATGGTCACCTCAAAGTATTGTAAAAACACTTTATTGATGATCACTTAAGTTTCCAAATAAGTTGCTAAAGGATTTTTTTAAGTCAAAGGTTACAAGAAAATAAAGCCAAATGGTCAATTTTATTATTTAACGTTGGTTGCAGCCTCATGAGTGTATGGTAATCTTACAATGAAAACAGACTGATTAATTTTCCATTTACTCCCATATTTTATATCCTTTCACTGATCTTCACCTTATTTTTGTTCTTTCGACTTTCATGGATTATTTATCACAGAAAGTCAGATTCACCATTGCTAGTGCTACTCTTGAGCTCACTGTGGACCTGAATCAGGATACTATTACAACAATCTAACTCAGTTTATAACATGTGGAAGGAAGTGAATATAGAGAAGATGAAATTCCAACTCTTTTGAAATCACTGACGGAAATCCCATTTGTATTTGTGTCAGAACTCTACCATCTGATGTCTTAGAAGGCACAGATGCAGTCAGACATATTTTACAATACTGGGTTGTTTTTAATTCTTTATTTTAATTTCTTTGCAAACATGCTACCCATGAAAGATATAGGTACAGTCTTTATTAATTCTGTAAATGATAAGAAGATCTACATAGTGTTGAGAAAAAAAGAAAAAAAGAAAAACAAACAAACAAACTTAACAGAAAAAGAGAAATAATAGCCAAAGAGTACAGGAAGTGAGCCACTTGACAGAATCTAGAGTTAGGACTTGATGCAAACTGATGGGAGAACATAAGGAACAGTAACATTAAAATGGATACTACTACTTATAACTGGATGACCACAAGTCAGTTTAGGGTGAAACAATCATATGAGCCTACACACATATGGGTAAACTGCTCAGTCTAATGACTGCAACCATTACCACAAGAGAGAATTTTATTATCACTATCCAGACTGTCAACTGAAACCTTTTGGAAAAATAAGATTACGTTCTTGTGATCTCAACAAATTGCCTGCTGTATCATATAGAAAGATTTCCCATAGAGTTTCCTTGGATTTATTGTGAAACTACATTCACAGAAATTTATTATAAAACTGACAACTTTTAGATATTTTCAACAGAAAAGGCATCCAACAAGTATGTACTCTCTGAATCTTTGCAGGTGATGTTTATATGGTTTAAAATCAGGTATTTATTTTGTTTGAAGATATATCGAAGTTAGCATTTCAGATTTGTTTATAGTTTATGTCAGGTTTGGAATATACTGTCTGAAAACTACATAATAATTGAGGAACTTTCAGGGTATTTAAAGCATCCAGCATCACAAATGACCTTGTTTATATCAGCGGAAAAGTAATAGAGCACATGTATGAGTTCAAATTATTGACATCTTCTCTGACATGTTAACAGTGATGAGAAAAACAGATGGAAAAAAACATATTAGATATCGACCCCTTGCTCATTCCTGCATACTCTTTAATTAGATTTAGATCATAAACAATAGTAATATATCTTGTGGCAGTATGCATTAAATGGTGGCCTGCACAATGTCTACATATATATTAAAGTATTAGTCAAATTGAGTAACTGGATATAAATTAGAAATAGGTGTTCATAATCATGTTTCAAAGTTTCTTAAAAATTACATTTTTTTAAAAAAAGTAGAATGCAATATGGGAAAATACTCTTATCTTTCTCAGAAGAAAGGGAAGAAAGGAAACTCAAATAAGGTTGCATTTTTAAACATTATGAACAGGCTCTGAAACAATGCATAAATTAAAGTGAGTTGAATCAAGGGCTTGCTCTGTGAAAAAAACAGAAATCTAATTTAAATCAATTATTTTCATTTTTTCCACATTTCCACCTTATGTTTTATCCATCATCATTGGATAGGTGGTCTGTCATGTGTTTGTTCTCTTCATCTCAAGAGACCATTATCATGTTATTTAAAACAAATACTTAAAAAATCTCCATCAAATTCAATTTATGCACAATTAAAAAACTGAATAATAGGGAATTTTCTATTTTCTTTTGTGGTGAGGTAAAATAGTGGCGAAGCATATTCAATGACCAGTAGGATAATACGGAAACAGAAATACAGTAATTTGGACCAAGCAATCTGCAGTGGTACCTGCTGAACTCAGCTATTCTTTGAAAAGACATACATGTTGGAGAACATCAGGTGATTTTTTAGTTGCACTAACATTTACTTTCTCTTTGAAGAGCATTGCATGAATATATTGCTGCCACATTTAACAGTATTTTCTACTAGAGCATCAGTACTAGAGTTTGTTTTTTCTAAAGTAGGATGCACTCCACCATGGTGGGATGGATAGAAAGCCCAGCACGTAGCCTATCCAACTTGCAGAGATTCCTGCTGAAAGCTATACCATTAAAAACCCTTTTTTTGAAATTCCATAAATCCATTTCTTTTCCTTGTAAGATGTTATTCACTACATTCATGTCTAACTCACACAAAACGCAATAAACTTATCTGTTCCTTTTCCCACCTTCAAAGCAAGACCATCCCAAAAATTTTGTGAGGATTGGGAAGGGTAAGGAAAAAGGTTGGAGGGCCATCTCCCTGTGATTTTTATTATGAACACCTGTTGCTACAGACTTCACATTGAAGGTATGCAGCCATGGGCAGAGTCATTAAACTTTAAAATAAATGAGAGAAGATAGTCTGAAAGGAATGGTCTGAGTGAAATGGCTCATCTCCAGCAAACATTAGCAAATGAAAAGTCACAGATTGCAGCTCTGTATCAGTAAGTGTATTATGGTTTTCCATTGACTGTAATGTACAGTAAAAGGACTTCCAATATCTATGTCTCAGTGCCTGGAGTTGGTTGTACAAGGAAACAAATACCTTTTCAAAAGCTCTTTCTTTTTTTTTTTTCCAATTTCCTGTAATTCAACTCTAAATTCCAGTTTGGGTTCGGTATATAATCAAGTGAAATAGCAAGTATCCCCAGAGACAAGAGATGATATAGACTTGGGAAAAGGGAATTTTGCTCAGAATGAAATGAGATTGTCACAGAAATGATATTTATCTCTGTTGGCTTTACAAATTTCCAGGTATCAGCATCTTTGTTAAGAAACTTTACCATATTTTTTTCATTGATGTCTGCACTTAAGAAATTATTTTTTTTAAGTCGTTACTTAAGTGGCCTTCAGTATCAGTGGAGTTTCTCTTGGAAGACAGCTGCTATTAGAATGTATTGGATTATAGGCTAAATTCTCTGTATTGCAATTAATGAAGAGAGCTGCAAGGGAAAAAAAAAAAACAACAATTGAAAGGAAAAAAGAAAACACGCATCTTTCACAGTACGTAGGAGAGCATATGATTTTGTGCAGCTTTTTTGGATGAAATTGTCCAGTAGAACCACTGGGAGGAGACATCCAAATTGTTGGAAAATATTCAAATGAGATAACTTCCCTGCTGGATATGCACTGCTGGATGCGCGTGTTGTTGCTGCTATATCTGCAGAGCACACCACCAGGGGCATTAGATTGTTTAAATTATGCAGTCGAACAAAGAAACTAAGTTTTAACCACATTTGTTTCCTTCCTGTTTATGCCCCTGCTTTTTCTTGCTTCTTACATTCATCATTGTGCTAGATACCAATGAAACAATATCCCTCATTTATTCCAAATCATTTACATAATGCTCAAATATCACAATTTCCCATGCATCTTAATTAATTACCATTACCTATATTGCCTTTTGATATACATACACATATGTATTATTCTCGTGGTCATTCAGCCATCCTTGGAAACTGTCAGTGGAGTTCATTTAGTCCATGGCTTTGGGTTCCATCTCTCATAGCAGCCGTTCAGGGCAGGAGGGATGATACGTGGTTTTGAATTGCTGCATGCTGAAGCCAATTCTGGTTCCATCAGAATTCCTTCTTCTTTAATGTGGGTGATTCTTACTGCAGTACCCTTGATAAGGCATATAGCAACCATAGTAGTGATGGCATGCAGTATTACGTAGCAACTGACATCATACAATTCAAATTATTGGCTGTTATCACTTAACATCAAATTGCCTGGAGGTACACACCGGACATCCTATTCTTTCTGCATCACACACCAGGTGTACCCAGACCCTTGAGCAAAAGCAATCCCATGGATAGGCTTGCCTTTTCCCATGGGAAGAATAACACAGACTGCCTTGCCCAGTATGTTTTTCACGTGCACTACAGTGACTTTGTTTCCTTATCCAGTACGTAAGAGGTTTGATTGGACGGGGGCCGTTCAATCAGCAGATTCCCAAGTGTTGACTAATCAGGTGGCTTTTGCTAAGTGTGCAGTATTTGAATATCCCAGTACTCGTTGCTCTCAGTGTAGTTTTTAACAGTCCCCTGTATCTCCCTGATTTTCCCTGAGGCTGGTGCACAATAAGGGGACGTGGTATACCCACTCAGTGCCATACTCTATGGCCCAGGTGTCTATGAGGACGTTTCAGAAATGAGTCCCATTATCTGATTGGACTCAATTATTTCTGGAGTGCCATGTCGCCACAAGACTTGCTTTTCGAGGCCAAGAACAGTATATCTGTCAGTGACATGTGTCACAAGATATATCTCTAGCAATCTGGTGGTTGCTTCCACCATTGTAAGCATATGGTGTTTTCCATGATGGGTTTGTCGGAGTGTGATAAAATCCACCTGCCAGGTCTCCCTGTATTTATATTTCAGCCACCATCCTCCATACCAAATAGGCTTTATCTGCTTGGTTTGCTTAACTGCAGCATCATTTTAACATTCACAAATAACCTGTGCAATAACTTTCATGGACAAGTTCACTCCTTGATCCTGAGCCCATCTACAGATTGCATCTTTTCCTTGATGACCTTAGCTGTCACGGGCCCTTGGAGCTAGAAATAATTCACCCTTATGTTGCTGGTCCAGATCTACCTGAACAACTGCTCACCTGGATGATAGCTGAAATCTTTCCACATATCTACAGCTCACCTAGGGATAGGCATCAGGTGGTTGCTGACACATTTATACCTTCTGTCTCTTCTTCCCATTTTCATAATGGCCCTGGTATGGAGTACCTTCTTCCTTACTAAATGACCTGACTTTCAATTCCATAGCTTCTGCTTGTGGATAGAGGCAACAGATACTAGTTTGGTTTGGTTCTCTGGTTCAGCTACAGAGCCTGGCACAGGGATTGGATCAGATCCAAAGAAATAGTTTCAGACTAAAAGAGGAGAGATTTAGATTGGATATGAAATATATATAATGAAAAAAGTTTTTACAATAGGCATGGTGAGGCACTGGAACAGGTTGTCCAGAGAGGTGATGGATGCCCTGTTCCTGGAGACATTCAAGGTCACACTGGACTGGGCTCTGAGCAATCTGATCTAGCTGCAGATGTCCCTGTTCATTGTAGAGGAGTTGAACTAGATGATCTTTAATGGTCCCTTCCAACTCAAATGATTCTATGATTCTACAGTTTTGAATATCCCTTCAGACACTTCAGGTCAGCAGTCCTGGTTCTGTTCCCTCTCAACTCCTTGTGCCTTCCATTTCCCCTACTGGCAGGACAGTACAAGAAATGTCCTTGGCTCTGTAAGCACTGCTTAGCAACAGCTAGAAACATCAGTATGTTATCAAATCGTTTTTCTCCTAAAGACAAAACATGGTATCATACTAGACACTATGAAGAAAATCAACTCTGTCCCAGCTGAAACCAGGACACATATACTTACATCAAAACATATTGCACTGTGTGTCCATGGCAAGGTTTTGGCAGTAGAGGGGCTACAGGTGCTCTCTGTGAAGAGGAAGGACTGGGACTGCCCTGTGTCAGACACAGTTGGTTCCAGCTGACTCCAACAGCCCCACTGCAGGGCACAGCTGGGCCCAGAAGCCAACATGGCAGTACCTGTATGGAAATTTATTTAAGAGAGGATGAAATATGCTACACGGGTAGTGAAGAGTGAAGAAAATATTGCGAGAATCAACTCTGTAAACCTCTAGGTCAAGGGAAGGCAAACTGGGAGAAGGTGCTCCAGGTGCCTGTTGGAGCAGATGTCCACACTGCAGCCCACACTTGAGCACTGGATAAGCCTTGAGGGAGCTGCAGCCTGTGGAAGATCCATGCAGAAACAGGCTTATTCTGATGTATTGCAGCTCATGCTTGACCAAGGCAAAGTCTGGGCAGAAAGGAGCAACAGAGGGGACTGACCACAGACCCCCATTCTCCAAACCCTCAAATCATTCAGGGAGGGAAGTGAGGAGTTCAGAAAGAAGGAGTGAATTTGAGCCTTAGGATGAAGAGGAGAGGAAAGGTGCTCTTTTTATATTTACTTCTTGGTATCCAAGCTTATCTTAAATGGAAAAAAAAAAATGTTCCCAAGCTGAGTTTGTTTTGCCTGTGATGGTTAATTGATAAGCTAAGTCCCTATTTCTGTCATGACGCACAAAGTTTTCATTCTCATTTTCTCCCTGTGTCCTATTGAGGAGAGACAGTGAGAAAACAGCTGGATGGATGTCTGGCTTTAACCCACCACAAATTCAAAATACCAGTACTATTATTATCATTACCAAGGACAGCAATATTTTGGTACACATTGTCAGTACGTACGCAGAAAGGCATTTTCTCTGTGAAGAGTCTGCGGTCTGCAGTTTGTAAGTGTACCTTCAGAACAGGATGAAATTTAAATCACATTAATTTTGTGAATTGTATCATAGAAGAGGCCAAGACTAAGTCTGCCAGGCCAGAAAAAGCCCCACATGTTACAGGCTAAACATTTCTCCCTTTACTACACAAAACATATTGATTATAGCTTCTCTGAATTTGTTCACCTATGTTGCTATCATAGGTCCTGATTGTAAAGGAGGCATAATCTGTGAGAACGAGTAAGACAGTATATTCAAACCAGACATAGTGCCATTTACAATGTATATATAATGATATATATACAAGATAGCATATTTAAAATAGTCAGTAAAATATTTAAGATAATGTTATACCTTACTTGTGCTCTGCTTCTACTTGTTAGTTATCCATTTTTCACATGATTTTAACCTAAGAAAAAGGTTCTAATCAGGGACTATAAATGGAAAAGGGTAACGTTCTTTTACCTCATGTGATATGTATTTAGTACCTTGTCACATTTTCAGGTAGCAGAAAGGTCCGGTTATCTTATTATGTAATGGTGTTTTGGTGTTCTCAGTTGTAGCTCTGAGGTGAACTTTTCATTACTTGCACACTTTTAGCTCACATACACTTAGGCCCTACTAATGGGATTAGAGAGCTGTGATGATTCATGACAGAACGTATATTCTCTTGTAGATCTTTGCAGGACTTCTGTTAGCATTAAAGGGAGTTACACACCAGAGGAGCAAAGTCTATTAATACAAATAGCATCTTCCACAAACAGCCTTCTAAACAGCAATTTAAGTATCCTAAAGCTCTCTAGTTGTTCAAGAGAAATGACTCTGATGTCAACACTTCAGCAGTGGAGATTCATCCATTCCTCCAAAAGCACTCACAAGAGACGCTAAAGAAAGGACTTTTTTTTTGTTTTAGTTAGTGGAAATGTCTTCCATTCTTGAGCCTATTAGCTTGTAACAATAGAAATAATAGGAGCTGAGACAGGTCTAGAAAGTTTAATTCTCTTCTTGTGAACTTCAAATTTAAAAAGGGAGTTCAAAAAAGCAATGACAAAAGGGTATTAAAATTCATGAATGCCAGTATAATATAATTTTGATCTGCACAGTTTTTCAGGGATTGTTGTCAGTTTCTATTCCACTGTTAGCAATCATTAACAGCAAATATGACAGATACACTAATGAAATCGATTTGGTCATGTTATCAATTTAATTCGAAAATGTAACCCCATTTTATTACCATGTAAGTTATAAAGCCTTATAGGCTAATGTCATCTGTCATTGTAAGAGTTTTCTGCTAGAATTATTAATAATTAAGTGTAGGCTTATTTTATTTTATTTTACAATTTGAATTAATTAATACAGTAGTAAGCATTCTGCTTTAGCTCATGTAGGACTGAAGTATTAGTCAGTGCACTCTTGTAAGATAAAACTTTCAGTGAAATGAGTATAGCAATACCGTATTGCCTTTGAACTTGATACATGCTATAGATGAGAAACGGATTACTATAAAGTGTACATTCCCTTCAGCCAGCCCACTCTCTAAGGAACAGATACATTCCTAACGCCCTTAAAACAGATACATTTTGTTGCAAGGAAGTTTCTGAAGGTAAAATGAAGGCATAGTGGTCCTCAGACATGTGTCTCATTACCAGTATTAGTGGGCACTGCAATATATTCCTTCATGTAGAAAGCAAGAAATCTAGGAGCACTGATCAGCTGATGGATCTAGATATGGCTTTTACGTTTTGTTTGGAAAAATAGCAAGCAAAGTTAAATATCACCATTGTAGGTGTTACCAGATGGCATCATCATACACAGACTTCTGTGAATTTTTCTCATTGAGTAAGTAAATGTTTAAATTTAGGAAGACTCTAGCCTCTGAATATAATCTTAGGCATAATCTTAAGAAACTGAATGAGAAGGAAAATCCATTTGCTTTCCATTTTGACTTCCATTTCAAGCAGTTCTTGAGGAAGAGCTGTTTTCAGAGCATCAAAAATCACCATTCGGCCCGAATAGCTGTTTTACAAGCTGAACTGCCTTGATTCCAAAGCCAGGATATCTTTACAAGCATATGGAAAAGAAACAATTTTTTTTTGTGCATATATCCAGAGTTATTTTCACAATTCTTCTCCACAAGATAGCCAAAAAGAACAGTATCAGGCTTCTGGAAAAGCATAATTTTCTTGTTTTAATATGAGGGTTATTCTGAAGAAATATTCCACTCTTTTTTTATTTTTATTTTTTCCCACCATAGAAGGGCAGCTATCATGCTCTAATTTGAGAGTATGCAACCTATTCAAAATCCCCTCAGAGTAGCAAACACCGGACCTACTATCTGCCTGGCGCTGAAGAGCACAGCTGGAAGCAATGTCATGAATTGGACTGTTAGTTTCCACTGCACTTCTTTCTGCCAGAAACCAGACAAGAAGGCAAATCAGGCTGAACAACCTTGAAACAGTTCCCTTAGAACAGCTTGTGGTCACTGCAGTGCAGGTGCTGGCTGTACCTGCACTGCACTACAGGCTGCAACCATTCCTAACTCAACACCAAACTGTAGCTCCCAAAAGAATAAACAGAAGATGAATCTGCCAAACATTCACTCTGTTCAGCTACCTAAGCAGACTACTGTAATCATCATAAAAATAGAAAGTGGCCTTGCAGTGGAGCTGTTTACACACATTTCTTTGGGTAGGCTGACAAGAACTGCTTTCAGTTCATAATATTTTGCTACGCCACAAGGAAGGAGATGTTTCTGAAGCAGAGAAAACTCTAACCTCATGGGTACAATTAAAATAACAGAGATACTAGAACAGCTCTTCTCCTCCCACTTGCTGTATTTAACTTCTAGATATTCAGAAACTTCCTGAGCTGCAAGAAGCTGTATCACTATCCATGTTCAATTCCTAGGAAGAGTCTCCTGTGCAACATGTGCAAGATTTGGCCATTTGCTCTTCTCAGAAACTTCCTGAAACTTTCAATTCTTCTTAATATACATTCAGTATGCTAAATATAACCTGAAATTAAGCTGCTCAGCCATTTCTCATAAGAGCTAATAAAGTCTACTCAGCAATAATGTGAGTGTTTTGGAAGAGAGCTACCAAGAAGTAGCCAATGTACTGGCAAATCATCTTGAAAAAGAGAATAAGATAGCATTAGCAACGATTATCTAAAAAAGGGAAATTTAGACTATTCCTTGGCTACTCAGATTCCATGTCAGCTAAGATCTACTATGAAGATTTTCTCTTCTAGTGGCTTAGTCCATTAAAAAATTTGCTTTTTCACCAAAATGCTTATGTCTGGTCACACCGAGAAGCAATTTAACTCTTCTGGATTTCGGCTCACTGCAATTCTGGGCACATGCTAGGGAACTCAAACTGCACATCACGAATGAGTCCCAACTGTAAATCAAGTTGTTCTCAAACCATATGTTTATGGGACTATATAATACAATGGAAGATTCTGGCAACTATGCACAGGTAACATTCAAGAATGGCTAGTTAGTTCATCCAAAGTGGCAGATGCTGTTGACACTAGAAAGACCAATGAAAGTACCAATGAACTTCCAAAAGATCTGACTGCCTTGTCAATCAAAGGTTGGCAACAGGTATTTCTCATTTGCATCTGATCTCTCCAAAGATCTCAGCCTTGACACCACAACACGGAAATGATGGGGATAACTTGGTTCTGCTTCTGTAGAATTAGGTGTCTGTATAGAAGGTTTTTCTGAGGAAGTTATGAATGTATTTAGCATCATGAATAATAATCCCAGAAATATGCTCCTTAAATTAAACTGAGGCAAAAGTACACAGGGCAGCTACAAATTTTATTTTCTGTTTTAAATAAAGTCTTGATGACCAGGACCTTCCTTTCAGAATTTCAGCAGTCTTTCATATATATTCCTTCTCTTGCTTTTCTCTACATGTCAAGATACCAGACATTACTATATGCATCTTGAGTTACAGTTTTCTGTTTATAGATCAGCCGAATTAGAGAAACCATTATTTCTAAAGTGTGAATAATGTTCTTAAATGCTGTACATAACCTCTGTCCTTTGAAGTTTGTCTTGACTGGTTGGTTAGTTGATTAATTGTTTAATCTGGAGAGACCTAATCTTCCACATGAAAAACTTCCATCTTGAGGCCCTTAAATAGTTTTCCTTTTTTTTTTTTTTTTTGTTTTGTTTTGTTTTGTTTTGTTTTGTTTCCAGCCACAAGGTTCAGTTGTTCTTAGGCAAAACTTTCCACTCTTTCCACATTTATTCCTGCTGTTCCCCGCTTCTTCATACGATAAGAAGTACCTGGAACATACAAACACACAGCCTATAGCTTCTGCATTTCTTCTAGTAGAGTAAATGGACTCAGTTTCAGGGTAGTTTAAAATCTGAACATGATAGTAAAGTAGCTGGGATAGATTCATTATAGTTATTATTATTATAGTAAAAACAATTGCACGAATGCTTGGAATTGTAAGTGTTGTTGAATATTTCTATTGCACATTCTCCTATGATTGTAGTAGACCGAGTGAGAATGAGATAACAAGGAGCTTGGGTGACATTACAATTATTTGTGGTTATTCTAATTTTTGTGGGTGATGGTTTCCTGTGCAAAGCAAGGTCATTATTATTTACTCAGCTAGAATACCTACTCTCCCAGAGCTCACCATTCTTTGATTTGCTTTGAATGGCTTTCAAGTTACATTACCAGTGTTGCACAAGTGTTACCTGTGTTCACTGAAGAACTGCCTTTTTCATCAAATTCATACATACTTTTCTTTAAGACTCCACATACTTTTTTACTGTTTGGTAACAGCATATCAATCAGGCTACTATGTAGTAAAGATGTAGTCTGTGATGCATTTCTGCTCTGAACGCTGCTTAAACACATTAGTGCAGAAGTGACTGTCAAGGAGGACAGAACTGGCACACATTTGTTTTCATCAGTCTATGTGGACATGTTCTGTACACAGAAGTGTAAATGTCATCTGACATAACAGCATAAATATATTTACCCTAATATTTGCATTACTCATTGTGTTGGGAAGGCCGTCATTACTGAGGCTCTGTAAGCTCCTGTTCTGTGCAGTGCTTTTGTACTTTAACAAGTGGCTCAGTTTGCTACAACAAACCTTTCAGTAGCACCTCCACTACCCAGTAAGTCATTTCAGATGACAGCTGATGTCAATATTTCCTGCCACTAAAATCTCTGTCTTACATGGCAGACATGTAGTTTTGCCTGCGTAAGAACCTGTACTAAACTCTGTCCTTGACTGTATAGGAATAAATATAGGCTTCTTCCTATGCAATGAAGGAAGGCAGAGGCACTTGCTGATTGTGATTTAGCCCACTGAGGTAGTAGCTGGATTACTTTGAAAACCTAAATTGACCTATGCACATGCTTACATGGTCTCTTTGATTACATACTTCTAAGATAGATAGCTCTGAAGATTCAACTACTAAAATTTCACACAGTTCTGAAAGCTCTGTAGAACTTTTGCACATTTTCCCTTTTATTACATTTTTGACACATAGTTGCTGTTTTGTGTATATAGGAGGGTTGCTCTGAAAGTAATGCCTCCTATTTTATTATGTTGGTTGGTTACATAAGAGGCTGTTGTTAGTGGTCTGGCAGTAGAAGTTGAACCTTCTTCCCAATATTCCATTACACTTTGTTGTCGTGTGACAGACGGCAGCAGAGGGGCAGTCTGAGAAAATGGCGTCTGACATGGAAGTGTGTATGAAGCAAAGTTGTGTCATTGAATTCCCCCATGTGTAAATACTTGCACCCACTGACATTCATCAATTCTTACTGAACATCTTTAGAGACCAAACAGTGGAATGTTCCAGCAATGTGAAAAACAAACCATGTTCCAGGCAGCCATGCAGATTTTTACAAGCAAGACATGAAGGCTCTTGTTCCTCACAGCTGAAAATGCACAGCTGATGATGTTGACTTTGCAGAAAAAGATCACTGTGTAGATGAGAATTTGCTACATCAAACAGTGTTATTGTGCTCTTTACGTCTGCTGGAAATAAATAAGAGACATTACTTTCAGAGTGACCGACATATATTAACCTCCTCTCCTAATTATTTTACTTTAGCTGTGCTTTACATGTTATTTGTTAATATTTTCAGAAAAGTTGCTTTCTGATTATAAACTGATTAGCTGTACTAACAAACCTTTTTTTTTTTTGCTCAGAATCAGTACACTACATCAGGGTGCTTAACACCACGTTCACTAGCCTGATGTTGGCAACTTCACGCCTAGAAAATTGTGGTCATGGTCTCTCCAAGCCAGATATGCAGGACATTACAAGGCATCTCATACTTTATGACAATAGCTTCATAATCCTAAGAGTCTTCCAATGTCCTGCCTGAACTCTGAAAAAACATACCTAACATTATTTTACCACATGAAATCAGTAGTTTGACCTAGGAACTAAACAGCTTCAAGCCAACAATAATGTCAGTCTCAACAGCAGAACACAACAGCTTTTCCCCTTTTTGAACATGCTCTAAAGTTTAACGTTACTAAGGCCATAATGGGTTTGCTGGAATGACAAATGATACATTGAAATACCTGATTTTCAGTTTTCCATTTTTTTAAAATGATACTTTATGGCCTGTTTTCTCTCTTTAGATCTTCATAGGTCTCCCACACCTTCACTAACCTGTATAATTTATTGATACTAACAAAACATGTAACCTCTGTTGATGGTTCATTCACATTATGAAGAAGTTCAGGAACTTGTATTGATTTGGCCATAGAATGGCTCATCATTAGTCACTGTCTATTCTCACTTACTGCAATTTACTTCCGCTTTTCTCATTTTTCTTAGTTTATTTTTAATTTGTGACAGAATTATTTTTTACCTATTACCCATGGCTCTCAACTTTTAATGGGATTTATATCTCAAAATAAGACAATTATATTATCAGTTAAATTATCATCTCTGTAGTTTAAGTAATATTTCTTTTCTTATTTCCCTGTTTCAATTTTTAGTCCATTTGGCTCCCCTGCACTTATTAAATATTAAAAAGTTAGCTACTCTGAAATGAAAAATCTTTAATCTTCTCTGGCCTTATTTTCAGTTTCCTTCTTGGCTTCTTTTCTTTATTCATGCTCCAACTTGGTATCAGCTGTAGAATATTGTTTTCTGTCCATCTTTATTTGTCAAAGCCCAATCTGAGATTCACTGCTTCAGTGTACCAGTGTACTAAGACATTAGGAAAAACACGGAAGAAAGTATCATAGTTGCTTAGTTGTAACTTCTGTAACTGTGTGAAGTGAAAAAATAAATATAACAAGGCTTCTTTCTCTCAAGGGCGTGAAGCACACACCAACCAGAAAACAGAAGTTCAGAAGCAAATTTACTTCAGGGAGGGCTATGTCATATTTTGCTACATGTGGAAGTTAGCAATATTAAAAATGTTATAGTTATGACATGGCATCAACCAAGAAGAAACATTTGCCTGAAGTGGCTTGACAGTTCTCATGCTCTGTTGACATAATTTCTATTTGAAGAGCATGAAAAATTAATAAAAAATAGCATAATTTATAAAACATGCATAAAATAAAAACGAGAATACACAAGTGATTTTATTTTATGTACCACCTTCTCCAAGCCTTTATAATGACACCGTACTAAGGGACACAGTTTAGCGGGGAAATATTAGTGGTAGGTGGATGGTTGGACTAGATGATCTTGGAGGTCTTTTCCAACCTTTGTATTTTATGATTCTATGATTCTATGATAATTTTCACCACAAAGGTGGCATATGACTTTCATTTGTATTCTCCAAGAGACGTTAACAAATTCTGACCACAAACGTAGTGCTGTTGTCGGGATATCTAAGAAGTGTTTTGAGCAAGAGAAATAACTGTAGCTGCAAATCACTTCTACCTTACTCATTTTGTTTTGCTTTTAATTCCAGTGTTGGCTTGTGGTTTTCCTTTGCACCTTTGACTCAAGCAGCCAGTACTGTGATTTGTCTTTCAAGCAGTCAGTTTATTAGCTTCTAGTTCAGTTGTTCCTCATAACCATACAGGTTCCTCAGTCACAGTGTTGAACTCTTTATTTTCTTCTGGAAACTCTGAGTAGTACTCACAATTGTGATGAATGTCACTTCTAATTCCTAAACTAGTGAGCTAAATTCAACTTTAACTCTGTCTATTCCAGAACTACTTCACAAAATGAAAACTAATAGTAGAAACTCTATTATATACCACAGAGTAAGCCATTCCCAATTGCAGAAAAAAGTCTCTACCATTATGTTGGGCCAGGCGAGGTTCAGGTTGGATATAAGGAAAACCTTTTTCTCTGAAAGAGTGGTCAGGCACTAGAACAGGCTGCCCAGGGAGGTGGTGGAGTCACTGCCCCTCCCTGGAGGTGTTCAAGAAATGTGTAAATGTGGTACTGTGGAACACAGTATAGTGGGCAATATTGGTGGTAGGTGGACAGTTGGACTAGATGATCTTACAGGTCTTTCCCAACCTTAATGATTCTATGATGCTATGAATATGAAGTGCCTGAGTTAAATATTTACACAACAGCATGTGAATATAGTTTCTATAAACAAGTGAATGACTGAGGATATTGCATGGATAAAACCTGAGCTACTCCAAAGAAGAAATGATTTGGGGAGAGACAAAATATAATAAAATCATAATCATGAATTTAGAAAACAATGTGTCACATTGATTGCTATAGTGTGTTAATATCTGCCCCATTTGATATCTCAGATTTTAAACATCTGAACAGTTAAACATTAACAGCACTAGTTACATCTGACCCTGCCTTGGCTAACAGAAGCTATAAAGAAGCTTTTTCAAAAACTGTTTACGGGTTTACTGCATTTCCAGAGCTTGTTTTTGTCTATTATGTGATTTTCTGTATTCTTCTGGTCCCTTTCAAGTGTATTTTGAAAAGTTACTTGTGGCCAAGCTGAGAAATGAAGGCTATTAAGACATTCTCCTCCATGTTTCAAATGCAGCACTGGAAGAGGCACAGAACATAGTTTCAGAAATGCTTATTTTATGTAACTTATTTTTGTAAAATTAGAAGCTCACAATATTCTGAAAACATATTGTTCCTGAGAGACAAACATTTCACCACTGCTCTTAGGCTAGTAATTCACAGCAACAAAAGCAGCTGGTATATTTTGTTTGTTTGAAATATTTTGTAGAGGAGGAGGGAATATAAAAACATTCTAAGTATTCTGATGTGTCTGTTGCACACCAAGGAATTTAACCAATCTCTGATAAACAATCCCAATATTTTTGTCTCTGATATTTTTGTCCAGAGTAGACCATGTAAACAGACGGTATCTTTTGCTGAGTATTTGAGGTACTCAGAAAATAAAGTCAGAACCATGCATGTTCAGAGCTGATTGGAAATGATGAATTTAGATTTAAAGATTATAAATGTCCATTCTTAGATCCTCTAGCGGGATCTGGTTTCCAGAGAACAAATGACTGTAATCTGATCTATAACTAAGCACACCAGAATGAATGTACCCAGGACATGAAAAGTTTCAGAATATGGCCCATGTCCTTGATTTCACATCCCATTGCTAAGTCTTTCCATGCTCATGTCACGCTCAGGGAACAGAAGTCTCACTTATAAAAGGATTTTCTTTATTTTTCATAATTTAGCTGAACCAACACAAAACTGAATACTGTAAAGCAACAAAAATGATGTAACATCTTTAATTGTACTGTGTTAACTAAATAAGGCTACTACACTCCCTTTTAAATAAATCAAAACAGAGAGTTGGTAGAGTGAGGGATCTGGCTCTTGAGGTCTACATATACAGTAAATGTATTAACCATCATTTATTGCATGACATTTTAAACCTGACATTGGTCATTTATAGTGCAGTCAGTCCATAACACTCTTCAAGTGGCTGGGCTTTAATTGCTACCTTGACACTGGTCAAAATCCTAAGATTAAATAATAATTTTGTATATATTTATTTTATTTGAAGACAAAATCATCTATAGTTCATCTTTCCTTCAACTTCTGCATTAAATAAGCAGAGACCTGTATTAGAACAGGCCTTTAAAAAAGTTCTTTAATCAGCTTTTCATTTTTGAACCTTTCATCTATGGTCACTTGAACAATCTCTATATATTTTTCTTTAGTAGCATAGAACTAGCATAACATTAAAAGTTAATTGGAGTATTAGGTAGTATACTTGAAACCATAGTACATTTGCCAGGAAGAAATGAAGCTCCCTTCTTGATTGCATCATACTAGTATGCACCAAACTTACACATAGAAAGGTAAAGTAAAAGGGAATAAATTTGTTGTTGTTGTCGTTTCTCTGTTTTATCACATTTTTCCCCTCTTTGCTGTCTTGGCTAAATTTTTACTAACCAATAATACTGAAACAGGGGGCTTTCTAACAATGAGGTAAACATTGAAAGGAACAGGCTGCAAACAGACCCTTACACTGTACTACATAAATGTAGGGGGAAAGAAAGAGAGAGAAAAACAGAGAGAGAGAGAGAGAAAGAAAAACAAAACTTGCTATGAAGAGCAATGAGTAAAATATTTTACACTCTATTTTTATCAGTACATAAAGACAGAAAAATAAAAATAAAAATAAAAAATGCCTTCCAACAGTGCAATGGTTGAATGCATTTATGTAATATAAACAACATTATTCTTTGCTTTTTCTACACAGTCCTCTCTGGTCATGCTTTACATCCAGAATGTCCCAATGGAAGAAAGCAAACGACACCAGTCACTTCAGAGACAACTGAAGTAATAAAACACAACTTAACTCTGAACCACTTGTCATGACTGTCAGAGTCATCACGTTAATTGTTAAATAGGATTTTCTACAAATATACAACATATAAAAACTGTTAAATATATAACTTTAGGCTTTTCAAAATACATTTAATGATCTCTTTCAAACAAGTGTTACTTTTGTTTTCTCTTTAATTTGCTTTCTGGTGCTAAATGGTGTATCAGATGAGACATAGGCCACAGATGACCAAACATGCTCTTTGCAAATACTGTATTATCCAACTTTAACTATCAAAAATGGAACTGTAGAAGAGGCATGTTTAACTGGTTAAAACTGAAAATGATTTTAGTACGAGAAAGTCAATCTAAGTACAGAGGAATAAAGGTGCCTTGTAGACAGTTTATGTTCTTTTTGTCCCAAGTTTTTCAAACATAGGTCATTTCCTTTCAGTGCTCCATTATGTTCTCTCGAATGTGTCATTTCAAGAGCTGGTCTCTGGGTTAGTTTTTACTGCAGCTTTCCATAGAGACTTCTGCTGGACAACATCTCAGCTTTGTGAAAGCTGGAATCATGTCTTTGTGGAGACCCCCTACAATTTAACAACATAACTCTGTTAACGGTAAGATTGTGTCCACTTTAAAATAGATTTTGCTCTTTGGTCTATTGAATATATTGAAAGTATAAGAAAATAAAAGCAATTCAGACAGTTTAGGGCACAAGAAGAGTTTCTCTTTTGCACCTCAGTGTCCTCCCATAGGCAAAACAGTCTTCTCTAAGGCTGATTGGGATGATACTCTTCATTGTAGCAGACTCTTCAGGTTAAAACGTAGGTAACAGCAAGTCCAGCAGTGGTGTATAACGCAGATGAAACATTAACCATGAACTTTTTTGTATTGCTAATGCCCAAGCATATCTCTTTTTTCTATATTCCTTAGTCCTGCGATCCTTAGTATGGTAGAACAAACTTTAGCTCATGATGTAGAGAAATTATGCTGTCTTTCATGAGATACAGATAAACAGACAGTTGAGTTGATGACATATAATGGATGATGGTCCACAGCAGTGAAACTTGACTAAGTTAAGTAGCTCACACAGAGCCTAAACCACTCCTACGAGGATTCTGTGTTGCTGCATTTGTCAGGAGACCTGTAAACCAATAAAAACAAATGAGTCAATGTCTTCATTTAAAATTTTGGTTATCTTTGCTGTCCATTATTTTAAAATGTTCTGTTCTAAGTTTCTTCAAGGAGACAGTTAATTAATTAGAAGATATTTAGTTTTTACAATGAACATTTTCCCTGAGAAACAGCATATAATAAACCTTTGTTTACATTTATTATAAAAAATAACACTTTAATAGTTATTTCTAATAAATTCATGAATATAAATAATAATTTACAATGAATTCAATGCCTTCTACTCTCTAGCAAGTTCCATGAACTTTCTTTTTCATAAAAATAATACACAGAATGTTCTTTTACCTGCATTAAATTACATATAACAATATCTAATACACACGGATATTAAGATGACTATTAATTTATACATGTAGAATACGATGGAAAATGAGCATGATAGTCATTTATTAACAGTACAAGGATATTTGTACTTGAGGCATTTCTGCCTTCAAGTTTCCATTGAGCGCCAGAGTGCGCCTGTTGTTCTGCACACTAATTTAATCAATACTGCCCTCTAGTGATGCTCTTAAACGTGCAAATCAAATTAATTTAAATAACGTTTATTAAAAGCTGATATAATCTGAAAATTGTTTTAGTTACACAGCAGAAGAAAAAGAGAAAAAGAAAAAAAAAGAAAAGGACAGAAAGGAAATTGGCAAAGGACTGTCAATTTAAAAGAAAACTGGAAAGGAAACTGTTGGAAAGGAAAGAAGCATTGGTTTTAAAGATAAACAACCAAAGCTTCCACTACAGACAAAATAAAAGTACTGGAAGACAACACAAACACAAATGAGAAAGTAATGATTGATTTGTACAACAAGGTGCCAGCTTATAATGCTCGCCCAAAGTATCAGTTTGGAAATGATTTCAAAATTACAAAGACATTGTACAACATAAACCATTTTGAGGTGTATTAAGCAAGAATGATTGTTACAAAATGCAGTTTGAATGTTCAAACGCTATCTTTTGCTTCAGCATCATTCTATCTCCAAATAGGTAGAATTGTTTTTACTGATGGAAATACCATGCATAACACCAGAAAATACTGAACAGTGAATGTGAACAAGCAAAACAAATAAAATCCAATTCACTTAATTCAAGCTGTTATATCAAATTTAGACTTTTTAACCTAATTCTCAGATAAAACGAAAGGCCTGCTTCCAATTTAGTGACAGCTTGAAACATAAGGATCTCTCTCTATATGTATCCACAAATATAGATAGATAGGTAGACAGATAGATAAATGGATATTTTCCTTATAAGGCATAAACTTTATGTCACAGATTTCTGCTTTTGTCCTCTCACCTTTTCCAGGAAAAAACACCCCAGAAATCTTGCACACAGCCTTTCGTTTTCGGACTAGTGATCAGATCTCCAAACCACATGGCCTCAGACAGGCTGAAGGCAAAAAACCTGGATGATTATTGTGGTATATTCCCCTTTTTAAATATACAATCAGCAAGAGAAATTATTTTAAAGATTTCTTTCTATTAGTTCTGTTTCCCCATTATGCTATTCCGTGGGGTTTTCACAATACCCCCCATTTTTCCTCCTATTAGAAAAGAACACACCTTTTAAGGTAGTTTTACTTTTTAAACAGCAAGACACAAAGCAAAAGATTTATGGTTTATTAGGTCTGAAAGTAAACTACTACTGTGTGAAGAACTAGGCTGACTCAGCTCCATCATTTCTGAATTAGGTTGGAATGGCCCAAAGCTAAAAGCAACAGTGTGAACTACTGATGGACTGTGTTCAGTGTTTTCATAGTGTGCTTCTTTACCATACTGGTCCCAGGATAGAGAGAATTCGGGTACAACCACATTTATTTGCAGTTACCTGCTGCTCTGTCATCTCATGGATGACAAAGCAGCTTCCTTCCATTCCTGCTATCCCTGTCCCCAGTTTGCACTTCCTTGCTGCATGAATGTGGTATCAACACTTTAAAAGAAAGAGAGAAGAGGAGAAAGCATTATGTATTTTAAAAGCACTGAGGCAGGGCAGGGAGCAGAACTGAAATAAAGTGATTACAAGAAGAGGAACAGATTAGAGAACAGGAGGTGAATTTACAACTTTGGACAATGATGGGAGAAGATGGAAAAAAGAGGGAAAGAGAAAGGCATAAGTTAGCAAGGGAAGTTTAAGCATCATTTATTAATGAAATTTATTAATGAAAACATGATAAAGAAGAAAGATAGGTAATAAGAACAAGGAGGAGAGAAGGTAGAAGAGAGCATGAAGAGACCATAGAAGAGGGATAGAATGGACAACTACCCTCCCATCTCCTGTTTTTTTTTCCCTTTTATTTCTCATGACACATGTGTTAATCACTCCCCAGAAAAAACATACAGGTTAGGCAAGATGGAAGAGGGGTACTCAAAATGACTGTAAAAAGGACTTATTTGCTATTTATACTAGCAACTCAAACCATAGGAAGTACCACATCTCTGAAATGAAATTCTAAAGAAAAATCATGCTCTTGACGACTATGTGTTAGTAATTTCTACAGTATTAATTAAGCCAATACAGACTGCAATGCAAATTATAAATTAAATAACAATATACACAGAAATGTTTGAAAGCTTGGGCAGGATGTGTCAGCATATTTTCTTTCTTTCTTTTTTTCTTTTACTTAGGGAACTTGCAGCAACAGCAAATTAAAGAGAGTGTGAGTAACAATAACCTAGTAAAAAGTTTTGGTTTTGTCCATCTCTATTAACTGAGTCATGTTAGTTTTGGGCATCTTCGCACAAGTCTCCTTGTTGCTGACTTCAGTGAAGCTGGAAATTCTCGCCAGTGCTTCAGACAGTAGGTTCTGCCTCTTTCTGAAGGAGCCAGAGGTTCTGATGCCACACACTGTACTGCAGTGGGGGAGAACCTTCCCTCCTATCACTTTCTCTGCACAATGGTTTTTGTTTCATTTTGTTTAGTTTTTCCTGAGTTGTTGCTGAGATCACCTTTGCTTCATGGTACATTGGAAAAACTGGCACTCAACAAGTATGTACCAAGAAGTTTATTGCTAATGTATCTCATCTCTCATTCAACTCTCAAAATCCAACATCTGTCGTGGATTCCACCAATAGGAATTTTTCTTCTACCTCAGCTGATAACTACAAGGGAAAATGGGAAAGTTGCCCCTCCCTTGTATTTCATCCTCTTCCATCCACATACCCAAGAGTTCAAAAGCAAGGGTTCAAAACTCCTTGCAGAAAAGCCACTGCAGTGCTTTCTCTCAATACAGAGGCTGAAGAAGTGTACAGTGGCTTCTGGGCACTGATCCATCAAGGCACTGCAGTAAATGGCAAATGATGAGTGACTAAATGCATTTGTCAAAGGTATTTCACCATCATGGTAAAATTCTCAAATGTGAACCCCACTAAGCTCTAAAACACCACGCAGTTCCAACAGTGTTACACCACTTTTGGCATAATGTTGGAAAACTGACAAAAGAATGGGTAACTTGATATTACAGACAAAACAGAGTAAACCAAACAATTACATTCAAACATTCAAATACAGTTCATTTCCTTTGGTACTACTTTCATAAGCTCTTCAGTATGAGTTCCTGCTCTACCACCTGCCTCAGTACATTTATTTAATATCTCTCAGCAGCTTATGGAAGTGATGTGCTGCTGCACTTCAGTTTTTTTCCTACATGTGTTTGTGTTTTGTAACTGTTCCCTGCTGTACATGACAAATCAAAACTAATTATTTTATTTTAAAAGAAAGTCTGAAGTGAGATAAGTTAATTTCATTTAATGCTACATAAAAACTCTTTGCCTGATCCAAAGGATTAAAGGATCCAAATATCCAAAAGGTACTTTTCCGTAATAGTAAGTGGGAATCTTCTATTGGGTTCAAGATTATTCCAATACGCATGCTACTTGCATTTACAAACAACTGACTTCAGAATGGAGGCAAATTAAAAAGTTGTCTTAAAACAAATGGTCCAGAAATGCACCTAATATTTTACTTGTAAGATGAAAACATTTTTGAGAACTCTTGAGCTTGTTGGACTTCATGATGTTGAATAGGCATCTAGCACCAGAGATTAAAATGCTGCTGCATATTGACTCTGTGACAAAAGACCAAGCTCCAGTGTGATTCACTGGAGGAAAAGTCTGCCCAGGAGGAAAAGTCATTTATATCATATTAACATATTGACATATTAATCCAAAGCATAAGACAAAATGAATTTCATATGAACATATATATCTTATTACCATTCTTGGATGGCTTGAATATGTTCTGAGAATGTTTGTTTTATTAGAGCAATTATAACACAGTTTCATCTGATTTCCACTCTGTATTTATAGAATAAAAATGAAAGTCAGAGTGAACCAAAGTTGTTATTTTTGCTACAGTAGCCAAGTGCTATTACATGACTGTCTGTTGAAGTTACCTTTGCACACTAGGATGACAACTCTGAACAATCTAACGTGTTTCCAGCACTGATTTTTGGGAATTCTCTAGATGCCTACAATGTAATTGATCATTTTAGACATTTTAGTGCTGTCTAACAGCTGAACTACTTGTCTGAACTGTGTATTTTACCCTTTCGACTAGAGTGGTAAAAATGTCTCTGTGAGTCTTAAGATACTGTAGAGCACCCACTACTGTAAATGGATGAGTGTTTTTGTTTTGGTTTGGTATGTTTTGGTTTTTGCCTGTATTTTCATATGAATTAAAAAAAAAAATACAAAAATCATTCACAAAGATGGATGTAGGCTTGGGCAGTCTGTCCCACAAATCTACGTATAGTGAAAAACAGTTCCAAAGCTTTTACCAGCTGATTGCAAGTCCAGTAAACAGCATGTCTTTCCCCTCTGCTTCTGCAGCTATCTGTTCCAGGTCCCTGAGTAACTAACCATGTATAATTCAGAAAAAGATATATAAAAGCATTAAAATGCCCAAGGAAACCTTACACTGCTTTGCAAGATACCTCATGCTTCACAGGTATAAAAATGTAAATTTCTGGCAATGATCCTAGCAGTAGTAACGTCCTGTTGAATTTGTTGAGAATTCTCATAGCCCCTCTAAAAAAATTATTCATTTTTCCTCCTTACTGTTCAAAAATTCAAACCGAAAGATTTAGCCTTAAGGAAAAGACAAGTTAATCTAACTTTAAAGTGACTGTGATTATTAGAAATAAGGAAAAGATGCATGGAGCTACTTTACTTAGTAACACTGCATTCTTTGACACTGAGCTAGCCATGGAAAGGACATCTTCAAGAGTTGAAACTGTAGTATCCACAGAACTAAGAATAATAAGATTCATCAAATCTAGTGGCTGCTTGTGGATGCATGTTTATAAAAAACAGAGTAGTGTATCACAGTGTATTCATGCTGTGTAATTGCACTCCAACAAAGTAGCATTCATTAATTACAGAGAACAAAATACAACTATTGGGCATCTTTTAGGAGAATATGCCTTTTCTTTATGACCCATTATTTGTAGATGGCTTGCTTTTTTTTGTTTGTTTGTTTGTTTGTTTGTTTTCACTTCTACTGTTCAACTCAGATGCAGAAAGAAGTATTTATTATTTGCAAATAAGATCTGTTTTTTTCCAGTAACAATTATTTAGTATCAATATTTTGTTCAGATCTAATACAAAAAAATGTCATTCTTCCCTAAATATCACTCCTGGACCTATATTCTCAGCTTTTCCTGACCGTCTGTCAGAACTATCATCTTGATTTTTTATTTCTTTTTCTGTAAAAATCCTGTTTTTCTCACGTTATTTTCTTCAAACTTGTAAGATCTTGGAATGTGCTGGGTGACATCATACACTCCTTCCTTCTACTGAATTCCCAATAACTAATATTAGTGCTGTCCCTGGGACTATTCTTCTGATCAGGTAATTCTTACAGTGAATGAAAATGTTAGAACTCAGCTGAAATACATTTGACTTTGGATCATGTAGAGCACCCATGTTTAAAAGCCCAAGCCTAGGCATACATAATAATGAAAACTTGCTTTGCAGCATCAAAACATAGACCAAGGAAAAGCAATGGAACTAGAAAAAGAGACCATAGCAGGAATATCTGTGCTTGGAAAATTCAAAGACCTTGAATGCAAGGGTGAAGGTGGAAGACCTTTGGCTGTAAGGGCATTCAGGTCTACTGTAGATAACAAAACAGGGCAGATCATATTCTGTCACCTGTGAAATTCCAAAGCCAGCTTCATGAAACAATATGCGTAAAGAATATTACAAATCTTGTAAGGAGTAACAGTGCAAAATAGTGTACTTTCATCCTTTTCTGTACTAAGAAACAAATGCTCTTAAAATATCCCTAGCTTAAGGCTTTGAGCAATAAACCAATTATACCTGAATTCTTCTTACTTTTTAAAAATGGTTAGAGGTGTGTTCATATAACTTAGGTTATATGAACCTAAGCAGCAGATAAAACTAAGATTTGTAACTGGCATAGAATTGTAAGCTTGAAAAATGACATCTCTGGCTCCCTTTGACTCTTCAAATAAAAGCAACTGCAATATCAACTTGAGTGAGAGTATATAAGAATAGCCAGGGGCCTTACTGAGGATAGTGAAAAAATAACACAGATTTTCCATTCCTGAGAATTTTGTCTATGCTAGAAGACAGATTCAGGCTAAATCACCATTGTATCTAGGAATTAACTAAAATGCAGTAATTTTAATGGGTATTAACTTCTGAATATTCATACCTGTATGCCTATATTGAGAGTGTACCACTCATTAGCATATCTTAACAGAGACATAATCTTAATTACATTTAACTTTCTTGTGAAAAAATGTTTTAAATATTTCTGTGTGCTAACAAAAATCTATTGAAACAATAATCTTCCACAAAATAAAACTTTTATTGCCACAACAGAAAGATATCTTTCTTTCATGAAGAGATGTGTTTTAATTATAAAAATCAAAAGCAGTCTCGTCTATCTTGTATTTAAAGTTTACTAGTCTACTCAATGGAAAAAGAAAAAAGACAACAACCCACATCTGCCAGCACTGAAGTCCACAGACAAATCTAAACTGTTACTTTTCCTTCTCTAATTAGAGGAGAGAATTGTTCAGGGGCATCTGTGAGTGACATCTGATTGACAGGCAGATGGTCTGGAGCAAGGTTAGTCTCGCACTCTCAATAAAATTGAGGCAGTGATTTCCTAAGACTGATTGTAAAAATAGTTAAACTTCAATGAATTATACATCAAAAAAGCAATATGCTTTTAGATTGAATATTTGGATCATCTATTAAAAGAGAGAATTCTGACTTACAAAGCATGAGCTATAAATAGAAATTTCAGCTGTTAGTGAAGGAGCTGAATAGTCAGTGTTCACCAGTGGGATACTGCATCTGCTTTATGTAATCCATCTGACAACTTATTGCTTAAGAAAGCAGTCATGTTTCACATCATTCCAGAAAACAATTCAGCACAGTAGATGACTTTTAACAAGCAATCTTTACAAATATGTCGTGTATGGGAAAGAAATCCCAGCATTTAAAGTTGCTCTGCTTTGCTGTCATACATAGGAGAAATTAGGAAGTGAGCAACTGTGGGGATAGAGAGACAAGAGGAGGGATGTATGTATATAGGCGAGGTAAAGAATGTGCGAGAATCTTCAGTTTTTCATAGCCCTGTTTAAAAACAAAACAACATGCATTGCATTTTTCTGTAGGATTAACATACAGTTATGGCAAAGACAGGAAAACTAGCAGAGTTTTCAACAAAGCTCAAATGCATGTGGACACAGAACTAGAAGAAAGCCCACTGCTGCTCTTAGTCCGTATGATCACTGCACATTTTCTGAAGGTATAAGTTTCTAAAAATAGATTTGTTGTAAGACAATCTTCTTATATACACATGCAAAACAACACAAGCATATACCCTGATTCTACACTCAGTTCAAGCACAACAATTCCCAGTTTAAAAAATTGTTACATGCTGTCAACAGATTTACAAGATTCAGCTCCTGCCCTCAAAGACACATTGTAAAATATGAAAAATCTTTTCCTGAGACAGCCCAATTTCACAGAAACAGTGAGGTTCTTTATCACAGGGAAAAGTATATTCCTTAAAAAGTTTATGTCCATGTCTTTTATCAGATTACAAACATGTTTCTGCAGACAGTTTCTTCATTCTGCCATAAACATGCAGAAAGGACAATGGAAAATATAGTGATGAACTAAGTATTTTCTTCAAGATTTTTTGAGGGTGGTTGTTTTTCAACAAGAGGAAAAAGACAAGAGTTTAGAATTGCGCATACAGCATTGTATGTTAATCCTCTATTTAATAACAACTTTAATCCAACCAAACTACCCTACGTTTCTCTGATTCTGTAATTCCATTAACATACTCCTACACCCTTGCATACTTTCAGGTCCTCCTGTATTACCTTTCAGAAAATGATTTATATTTGTTTTGTGATATATTCTTAGAATCCTATCTAAAACATCTTTTTGTACATTTATGCTCAACCTCCAGTTTTCAGTATTGCATGACTTTGGGAAAACTGGGAAGAAGGATGAAATGCAGAATTTAAGGATCAGTACACCAATCTAGTCAATTAAAATATTTTTAATTCTTTAGTGACGACAGACACCTGAATGCATTACAGTGTTGCATTCTGATTTACAGTTCAAAAATATTTAAACGAAAACTAGAGATGAGTACAATACAGTAGTTCAAAAGCAAACCAGTGTGTCACTTTCTAGGCAGAGAGATCTGTACAGTGTACAGCATATTGGATCAAAATTGTTTGGCAAAATCACCATTACCCTCCCTTCCCTGTATCTATGACATTTTGGCAAGCAATGCTGTGGTGATCAGATTTCTGCAGCAGACTGAAAACAAACAACAAAAGAGGAAAAATAAACTCTGGCAAATGTCAAAGAATTTGCTGTAATTTACAATGAATTTCATATACACAAAAGACAGAACTGTATAACAGCAGCTGCAATACAACTTTTGAAACTCAGGAGAGGAAACAAATTTGGTCTTTATTTGACAAACAAGGGAGAATCTTGTCATCTTACCTAGTTTCACATGCCACTAATAGTAGTGGGGGGAATCCTCTACCTCATAGTAACCTCTATTAATCAGATTTAATGATTCCTAATCCAAAGTGTCTTCCGTAACAACCCTCCAGCTCTCCATTATTATATTCTCCTTGGGTTACATTCAGAGATTATGAGATCTAAATGTAGATATATGCATGCGATGATTAAGTTTTATCTCAGGCAGGGTCAACAAAATCTAGAGTTCAATTCTGGCTAAGCACAGGTGCTTGGGGCCTTTGAGAAAACTTCAGACATCTTCCTTGATCTCCAGATACTGCTTCAAAAGTCTTGTGTTCTACATGCATGCTCCTGAGGGTATCTTAGAATCCTGGAATGTGTTGGATGCCCTGGACACACAAGGTCCGGGAAATGAATTCTGCTCTTACTCTTTTGTCAAGCTGCAGCTTTACCAGCTGCAAACAGTTAGCAGCTCCTCTTTGTGACTCTGTTGGCCTCATTTGACCATGAATTACCCACTAGAACCATGTGTAAGTTCACATGCATTGCCGCCCAAGCCATTTTCTTGTGACTGAGCATTTAGTTGGGGCTGAATGACACAGATGGCAGGGAAGAGGGTTACAATACCAATCTCAAGATCAGTACCTGTGCCTGAGAAGCAAGCTAGCTAAGGCTATGTGACAGAAACTTAAAAATTTGTGTGGGTCCATCCTTAAGATAAAAATGTGACTGTAGTGATCACACAATCTAAGAAGTCAAGGAGGATAGGATCACAGATAAATATCTTACTATACTATGCACACGTCATTACAAGTGTTATGAGAACTGTCAGTTTGTTTCCTACAAACATTTTTCTGACCGTTATATTTCAAGTTTGTTTTCACATTATAAATGCAATAAATAGTAACATCAGACTCAAAAATATTGCAAAAGTGACTGAGCTATTTAAGATATATTTCAGGGTTAAATCAGAGCAAAATACACCAGATTATGTTCCTCACTTGTTCTGGTTGTAGGAGTAGAATGAACCTCACTGGTTCATAAAACAGTTACTCTGATGCAATTCAATGAACATGAGAAGCATTCAAGCTTCAGGTGAAGACAGGGACCAAGATACAGTATTGACAGTGTCATTAGTCAAAAGCGACATGGTACACTCTGCTGTTTGTCACAGTATAACCTAATGCAACAAATGAGCTTCAAAAACCAGTAAGATGAAACTTATTTTTTACTATATTTCACACTTTAGGACTTTACTCCTGTCATTATGGTAAAACATTTTCTGTTCAGAATTCAGAGATTTCTTTTTCTCATCATAGATTTTCTCGGATTTGAAAAAAAATACAAGATATTTGAAAGACTTCAGCTGCTGGCAGTACCAAGCCCTTGGTTCCTCTGATATGTCTGGATTTGTGAGGGGGAGGTTCTCAAGACAGAAGGAAGAGATATCACCATCTTTTAGCAGTTACAAGAAAGTACATCAAAGTTAAGGGGATAGGTCCTAAAATATTAACTACAGTCCAGATGGCCTGTGTGGGTGAAACTTGAGAATGTTTTATGAGAAATCACACAAAACTCAGATGCTATAGAAACAAGACACAAAACAGAAAAAGAGGAAAATGTATTACTGACTCTGCCAGACATGCTAGGCAACATTTTATAAATATCAGATGGAAGAAGTAATGATCAGTCTTTCCTTTGAGGTCAGGAATTACATGCCATATAGTACAGGACTAAAGCACAGATGATATCATTTGGTTTGAGTTTCTAATGTCAATAAGAGGCCTATATATTCTGCCCAGAATATGTTTGATTTAGGCTATGAGTTTCTTGGAGATGTCAGTGTATCAGGGTTAATTAACAAGGAATAGTCTGTGTCTGTCTGATATTGGCCCTTTTTCATTAATTAAACAGAATCGAAGAAAAGAAGCAAATGATTATTTTATTTCATTTTATTTTTTTTTAAGTAGCAGAGAAAATCTGCTGTGTGTGGGAGAGAATGTGAGTGTGATCCACAGATTCTGTAAGATTTGCATGGACCACTTTGGGAATGACAACACAAGCAGGAATATTCTGTTGAAAGACAGCTATGCAAGGTACAATCATAAAATTGCCCCAGCACTCACATCTCATTGTAAGGTTCAGCTGTGACTTTCCTCTATATACTCTGATTAAATCTGTACAGAAGGTTTTTATCATTGCTAACCTCAATAGGTGCTGGGGATATGTAAACATTGTATTTAATAGTTTCACTTTAGAAAAAAAATGATATTGCAAAAAGTTAAAATTTCATTTCAAAGTGGATCAGTTACTTTACAATTTTTACAGACATTTTGAGGAGTCAACATGTTTTGGTTCTTTTTTTTCAGATCATACTGCCACTGTGTAAGCATATCTTCGTTATCTTAGATAGGTGCTTAATGTTAGAATAGATAAATCTTACCGAATGCTTTAAAAATGGATTGTCTGACAGTCTTCAAGGGAAGAATATACTTGCTTTTGTCTTGTAAATGAAATGAAGCTTTACCTTTTGAAAGGTCCTACGTTTCTCCACTGATGATGGAAAATGCTAACAGCATCTAGTTTCTCAGTTAATGTAAGTGGAAAGTTGTTTAAATAGAGAAATGAATCTGGATGTCATTAATTAATGTCTTAATACTTTAATAAGCATCGAATGGTAGAATCATCTAAGCCCATTAACCAGACCTTCTGAGTTCCATCACTAAACCATATCCACACATTTCTTAAATACTTCCAGGGATGGGACTTCAGTACTTCCCTGGGTAGCTCATTCCAATACTTCACCACCTCTCTACTTTATGAAGAAAAGAGACCAACCCCCACCCCACTGAAACCTCCTTTCAGATCAGCTGTACTGATCTCATCTCTGATGAGATCTCCCCCCATTCTCCTTTTTCTCTGAATTAAACAGCTCCATTCTCTCAGCTGCTCTTCATACATCTTGTTTCCTAGTTCCTTCACCAGTTTCATTGCTCTCCTCTGAACACGTTCCAACAACTCAACATCCTTCTTGCAAAGAAGGGCCCAAAGCTGAACACAGTAATCAAGGCACATATGCTGGTGCTGCATACAGATGAACAGCCGCTTCTCTAATCCTGCTGGCCACACTACTTCTGACACAGGCTAGGATACCACTGGCCCTCTTGGCCACCTGGGCACACTGCTTGCTCACGTTCAGCTGGCTGTTGACCAGTGCCCCCAGGTCATATTCTGCCAGGCAACTTTCCAGCCATTCTTCTCCACAGATTGTTATGACTCAAGTGCAGTATCCAGTACTTAGCCACATCGAATGTCACGAGACTGGATGAGGCCCATCAATCCAGCCTATCCAGATGCCTCTGCAGTGTCTTCCAACACTCACAGATCAAGACTCCTGCCCAATTTGGTGTCACATGCAAACTTACTGCAGTGCACTTGACACCTTTATCCAGATAAATGTTTTTTCTTGTTTTGTTTTTAATATACAGCTGTATGGTATGCAACTTCTAAAGATCAGATGAGCTTTTTATCTTCCTAGAAAAATTTATTTCAAGCAAAGATATTAACAGGAAAATGGCTGCTTCTCTAATTAGTACATTTGATGCTTAGCCTCTTCTCATTACAGTACAAACAGGAGACTCTTTGATCAAGATGTTTTAATCGGTGCTAAGTAGCATTGGGATTTAAAAATAAGACAACCACAAAATAAAATGCATTCCTAAAAAATGGATTTGATCAATAAATCTTATTATAGTACATCAGTAGATAAAAAACACACAATAGAACAGAACAGCTAAGTTGGAGTTCAGAGATCATCTAGTCCAACTGCTACATTGTTTTTAATTGCTACTGATGTGCCATAAAATAATCTCAAAAGAGTAATGAAAATGAGAAAAATGTGATAAAAGTAAAAAGTTCCTTTGGATTCCAAGAATTAAAACTACTGAAATACTTCAATGTCAAAAATAAGTAAGAATTTCAATTTTTAACAAGTGCTATTAGTTGTAGATCTGATTGTTCATTGATTTAACAATTAGGAAAAGATAGTTATTTATTAAATTTTAGTTATTTATTAAATTTAGTTATTTATTAAATTTTATATAAATTTAGTTATTTATGAAATTTTATTTCTGATTCTTCTTTCCCATTTAAAAACTCCACACTTATACACAATTTGCCTAAAAGAGGAGGCATGTAGGGCTTATTTTCTTATGTATATGCAGGTTAAAGACTTTGAGCGTACTCTAATAAAAGTATGCCTAATTAACCCTATATGTTTTTCATATTGACATTCAAAAAGCAAAATGTCTCTATCAACAAGTAACAGGACACAGTGATTTTCCATTTTAAGATGCACAATGCACTTATGTTAATATTTGATTGTACTAGTGTTCTACAAACGGTAGAGTATCTGCATATTCAATACATAAACTCTGTTCCAGGGACCTTTCATTTAAGATCTGGAACTGTGATAAGTCAGAGCTCTGACATCTGGAACCCTTTGGGCTGACTCCAGACAAAAACAATTAATTAAATAAATAAATCTCTGTTGCCAGAGGTCATCCTTCTCAAAGATAGACAACACACCCATGGCCAAATACATATAGACTGCAACTGTGCACTTTGCCATCAAAGAATGATTTGAAAATGATCTTATAATTCCTAGCAAATGCTCTGCTCACAGATGAGATAAACAGATGTCTGAAAGGACAAAAATGACCAACCAGCATTAAAATCTGAAAAAATAAAAAAAATAAAAAGAAGAGAGATCATGAGGAAAGACAACTCAGCAGCTACAGATTGAGACCTATATTAATGTCAACAAAAAGATAAATACATTTTAAATTAAAGCCTCATTCTTAGTTTGATCTGAAATTAGTTCCAAAATTAATCAAAATCTGTCAGTTGCCATTTGCTGTGCCAATCTGAGAAACATTCATGTATTTAAATAAGTATACACTTTTTTCTCTGTTCTGCAGTCCTGTAGATTCTCTTGAGACCATTACAACTGGCTTATTTCCCAGACATCTCTGTAAAGGATATCGTACTCAGGAAAAATACAACATACAGCATCCTAATGTGGAAACTGTGGCAGAACACATCCATTTAGTGATTTAGGGAAAAGCACTGTTTGAATCTCAAAGCAAGAAAGGTAAAGTGAATTCTTGACTAAGTCCTTAAGTTTTACAACTACCCTCTATAAACTGAAAATAAAGGTCTTCACTGGGATTCTTAACAGGGAATAAGGAGTACACTTCTGTAACACTTTGAATCATAGAAAGAAATAAGAGGGCTAAGAGAGATATTTAGGTGCAATTTTTGGAAGTAGTATGGTTGTTAGAATGATAGTTATTAAATTTTATTACAAATCACATCAGAGAAGTACTTAGCTGAATTGTGTGAGTCTGCAAGCTCTGATTAGTACTTCTTTGGTGGATGCCTCACAGTGCAATGTCAACCTGTTCACAGACTCAAGTCTATTTTTAATGAGATGATATGTAAAGAAATACTCAAGCAATTTCTCCCTACTTTTTTAAAGGATCGCTTCAAAAGAACATCCTCTGTGCTAGGTTGCAGCATTATGTTCTCCCTTCTGTTTGCAATGCTTCTGGCTACACAGTGGTAAATCTAATATAGAAAAGGCTTAGTGCTTGTTCTCCCTTGCCTCAACTATAGACCAGAGATGAGGTACATTTCAAACTCCCACACTAAAAAGAAAATAGAACACAAGTGTCCTACCTCATCAGTAACTATTTTTAATTAGGTCTATCTATAAAGTCTAAAGGTTCAATTCATTACTCCCAGCATGCCATGTTCAGATGTCTTAATGTAGTGAATACTGATGAACCTGAATAGGCTCTAAAGATCATGGATAACTGCCCGCTTTTCTTCACTATGAACTGTAGCTTCCAGTAGCTAAGCAGGATAACACCTGTGGGAACTGTTTCCCACAGGTATAAATGGCAGCAGACCAGTAGTTTCCTTGTAAAAAGAATCACTCTACTTATAGAAGTAATCCAAGCCACTCTATGATTCTGTATCAGCTGGCAAAAGTTTTAATAGAGTAAGAGCAGAATAGCTGATTTCAGATAAATTCGCTCTGTAGAAGTTTGGACAGCACAAAAACCCAGAGGTTCCCAGGAATATCAGTCCCCAGACAAATGTTGCTGAATGCAAAATAACATTCAGACAAAATGAAACCTCCTGATTCTGTCTTTGACTTTGTGTCCTTTACACTATTGTTACAGAAATGTGAGGGAGCAGTATACACAAACATACTGCACTAGAGGATTTGAGTAAAGCATTTTTTCTGCCCAAGAAAGCCCATATCCCTCTTTGTACCTTCTGAGGTGCAAAGAGGTGCTTCCATTAACATTTGTGCCTTCATGACCTCACCAAAACTACTGAGAAACACTTTAAATACATATTCTGGACCTCTGTGTTAGAAAATACTCACCTCTATAATGACCACAGGCTATATACGTCAGAAATTATGAAAAGGATGTCAGAGTGAATAAAGCTAAATGAGTTCTAGGCCCCATGAGCTCAAATCATTTCTGAAAGTGATGCTGAATATTTTGAATGCTGTAGTATAACAGAATATTTACTAAGAAAATATCACTCATGTCGTTCAGCATAAATATAATCTGAAAGGTATGATAAATAGGGTATCACAGGATTCAAGGAGAATGTCTATATGAGCAGCAAAGAATGCTGACAGGTTTTGTATACGATGGGGGAGTAGATATCCTACTGAACATCTCTTAATCCTGATGAGTCTCACCCTTCATTGAAGAATCTCTCTACAAAAGATGTTTCTCACTGAGAATGTATTGTATTTTCTTAATGAAGTTAACTTGGTTTAGAATTGCTGAAGCACAAGGAGAGCGGAAATCTGCAAAGCCATTTTACAGATGTTTTCCATAGCAAAGCTACACTGTAGGTATGTAGGGCTAACTGAAATGCCTAAAGTCATACCTGCCTTCAAAAAGCTCAAACAGATGCTCTTGACAAGCTCTAAAAGATGGTCTGGAAAAACTAAGATGGGAGAAAAAAATGATGGAAGCTTTCCTGAATCTATCACAAAAGATTTATATAGTAGTAGTAACTCTGTAAGAGTTAGAATTTTTGAATTTGGTACATTTGTATACTGTAAGTCAGTGATCATGGGGGTGCCAATTGGAAATTGAAACTAATATTCATTTTCTATCAATGGCTACTGAAAAACACATGACATTTTTATAAGCAAAACAGTAAAACATGATAATAGCCATTATTAGCAGAACAATTAGCTATCACAGTAGATATCCCTACTTAGACATTAGCTAGTAATGTGCTCAAGTATATTAGGAGGAATTTAAGCAGAGACTGTGCTGGCAATTGTACTACATAGTACTTGGAAGGTGAAAATCAGATTGTCATAATAAGCTGACAACACGATGCTGAGAGGGACACTGAATAGACTGGAAAGCAGGATTTGAATTCAGAATTATCTCAACAGATACAGAGGCTGAAACTTCTTTGATCCACACAAATACTGCTCAATATGGACAATGATAAAACACAGAATGGAGCCAAAGGTAAATAACTGAAAAGCAACAGTCTTTAATAATTTTTTTGAAAGGATCTATGGATTTTTGAAATTTTCCTGCAGAATTGTTTCAGACTCTGAATTTATTTCATTCAATTTCTGTCACACAATCAGGAAACAAAGAGTATGATCAGAACTTGCTTGTATACAAATACTTGTATACAAAGGATGAATCTTTAAACAATATTTTACTGATAACAGAGCATTGTCCAACTTCAAAGTAATGTAATCAAACAACATTAAACTTTTAAGATGTAGAACTCTCTAAAAGGAATACAGTTCCCTGGAAGCGCCAACCCTTACAGTCTGTTCTATTCAAATACCTGTCATTGAATAACCTGTATCTGCCAGAATGTTAAAATATTTCATATAACATACTTGGATTTCAAGTATCTTTTAAATTCTATTTTGTTTTTGCAGTTTAGTCCAAGCTGTAGACTCCTGTAACTTGTTCTAGCTGAGTTAAAAACTACTGGAAATACAAATTTCAACAGTAATGAATCCTAGATATATCAACTAGGGTTGCAGATTCAAATCTTGGCTCACTGGAGAATTCTGATTTGGGTACAGAACAGGTGAGCATCATTTAAAATATTTTAAATGTTACTTCCAATTACTGAAATTATGTCTTGGAGCACACTGAGCAAATATAGTGTCTATTCCAGAGAAACAACCTGAAATTCCTCTGTTCAAAGAATATTACATAATTCTAGGAAGTTTTGCTTAAGAAATTTTGCTTAAGAACTGCAACTATACCTGAATTATATATTATTGCACTTATTTAACTACAATCAATAATGTACACAGTGGATGAAAAGTAAATATTACAATAATTAATTCCACAAGGAAGTCCAGCAGGCAAAGAGGTCATATTTAATGTTTGCTCTATAGCTGCATACATTGCACAGAAGAAGGTGAAAAGCAAGAGAGTTTCTAATACATACTCTGCGGCCTCCATTTATGACCCACTAATGCGTACTCTATCTGATTGCTTATATGGTCACAATATTCATTAGCTATAGGAACAAAATATTTTGTTCATATTACCTGTAGTAATGAAAAACAAGTATTTGAAAACACACAAGAAAAGGAGTAGTTATAAAAGTTGCTGGTCACTTTTAATGGCAATCTTGTTCTGACTTTAAAAATATGCATGTATTAAAAAATATCCCAAACATTTACTTTTTCTCTTTGGATGGGACATAGCCTCTAAAATACATTTTCTACAAGGTAATTTTGCTCAAGATAGCACAGGGTATCTGCTACTCCTGTACAACACCCACAACCTGTCTGATCAGCTCCAAATTCAAGGAGATAAAAAAGTCCAGGTTTCCCCGAGAGGTGGTGGATGCCCCATCCCTGGAGACATTGAAGGTCAGGCTGGACTGAGCTCTGAGCAACCTCGTCTAGCTGTAGGTGTCCCAGTTCACTGCAGGGGAGTCGGACTAGGTGACCTTTAAGGGTCCATTCCAACTCAAATGATTCTGATTCTATGATTCTACGACATCACAGGAACATGAGAAGGTTGGTGACCCAGGCGCTTGTATGTGACACAGCGTCTTTTATAGAACCTCATACCTCAATACAGCTTTACCTGTCATTCAGACCTAACTTATATGATGACATAATCAATCATCCATTTATTTCTAAAGCTAATTTGGGGCCCAGTACTGGCCATTGGTTTAAGGGCCATGAAGTACAATGAAAGACCTAAACTCAGTAAGACAGAATGTGATCAGGAGACAAACTATGATTTTGGAATGCATCCTCACTCCAGCCAGTGCCTCAGCACATACTAAATTTATATCCTTGTTTTTATTCAGTGAAACTCAATGGAAACCAGGCAACTCCTTATGAAAAATAAAAGGTATAAAAGGTGTGTGAGTGACCTGTAAGACAGCTGAAAAAGAACATCTTATAAAAGCAGAAATAAAAATAAAAACAGCTTAAAATCTATTCTCCTGCCTTCAAATGCTTTTCCCTAGTTTGAGTTACATCAATTCAATTATTTCCCTCTTGGAGAAAAAGGGAAGTAAAATGTAAGGCATTTACACTGTGGGTGAGTAGCTATTAAAGGTAGTAGATGCATGAAAAATTTCTCTGTGGTTTTTCAGTTCCTCTCTGGCAAGTCTTTCACATTCATGCTGTATAAAAAGAGCGGGGAACATAAAAGTTTGGTGAAGCTTCTTTTTGCACATATATCTTATTTAATAAAAAAATAAAAATAAAACTAAGACCTGCAGATTTATGTTGTCAGTGAGAGCTGTGGCAATGCTAATATCAGAAACAAAAGAAAGTCCTATGAATTATTATACTGAAAAAAGAATCTGCCATACTAATCTAGCTACTTACTGCATACTACTTTGTAGGATATTGTTTATTTTCTCCTCTCTGACTTCCACTTGTAAGTAACACAGGTGCTTAACATGATGTTACAATGTGAGATATCCAGTAGAAATCAACCACCCTGTAAGCACGTGCAGTCTGCCTTTCAAATAAATCCCTTTCTGTCTTCCTTGAGCACACTTTTCATGATTATCACCTGTTGACTCAAATTTAAATGGAAGAAATAGAGGGCAAAATGGGACACAGAATGACAGGCTGCGCTGTCCTTCAGAAAATAAATTAAATATATTTTATTGGGAGGTTAAAACTTGCTGCACATCTCAAGTTAAAGCTTATGGGATCATTAGATGCGTATGCGCACAAACAACAAAAAGCCTGCGTAAGAAGCTTTCTTATTCAATCGTGCAGATGTGCTCAAGGAAAGAAGAGTCAGTGTTACTTCTGATATTCTGTGTTGTCCAGACTTAATTTCAGTTTCTACCTTCGACAAGTATCTTTCCTCCTCATTGTTACTTTTTTTCTGACTGCACCAGAAAACTGCTGTGTATAATATACATAGAGAAAGCAGATGACACATTCCCAGTGACGGTATCACCAGCACGTGGTTTGGAAGGAAAACACTTAGGAAGTTTGTAATATATTCCCATTGCACTACATACTCTTGACCTAAACAGAGAACATCAGTTTCCATTCAGAATGCATAATTTTAAACTTCCTAAAATACCGGGATTTTGTGTTGCACATATAATATTAAAGTTTGAATGTAAAAATAGTTCCTTTAATTGAATTATTATTTGGAGTGCATGATTAATTCAGAAAATGCTAAAAATGACAAAAAATAAAGTCTAAAATTACTATCTTCATACATCTCTTAACAACATTAGCATACAATCCCTTCTTTTTCATACATCGGTTGAGTTCATCTCTCTTCATTCCTTATGCTTTGTCACACAAATGGAGCACTAAGATAAATCAACCACTTATTTGCTTTATTGCATAAATCTTGCAGCAATAAAATGGAATTGATCACATCAAGAAGTTTAAGATGGGTTTCAGTGAATTCTTGAGATGCTGTACATTAATCATTCAAGCCAAAATTTTATTTCCTTGAGGGCTGTATACAATTGATCTTTTCCCAACATTTTTCTCCTTCAATACATTTCTAAGTGTTGCTACTATTCTTCTTATTATTTGTTTTTTTTTTTTGAGATGATAAAACCATTAATTTTCCCCAGTGTTGTGTGTTAAAAAACAAATCAAGAAAATCTCTTACTTACTTAGAAAATAATATACAAAAACTTACTGGGAAATTTAAAATAGAGATATGAATACATCTTCAGCAACAATTAAGACACCCCTAATTTTTCCTTAAATCAAAACTGACGACACAGAAAGAGGATTCATAAAAATGGAAAGCCATACTGGATGTAGAATACAATGCTATCCTGAGATAATGTTTAAAAGAATGAAAATCAAGATAGCCAACTTGTTCTTTTCATCTAATTGCTACTGCCCACAAAATAATAGTTAAAACCATTTAAAATGTGTTTAATTCATTTCAGAACTGCTTGTTTCATAAAACTGGATAGTATAGCCTAAATTCCCACTTGGGAATGTAGATCAATTATTTTCCGTGTACAGATGTAATTTAACCAGTACTGCTACTAACTCATGAATAGTCACTGTATGAATATTTTTAGTTCAAGTTCTCCTCCAGTGTCAAGTCTTTCTTTTGCAGACATCTGAAACAACTGTGAAAGTACAGTCTACACTAGCTCATGAGTTCCCCTACTAAATCTGCCCAATATTTCTCAATTAGCACAAATCTTGGCAATTCTATTACAAGATATTATTAATGCTCTCCAATAAATTGGAACAAAAACATGAATGATTTTGTACTGGTCCTCACAGTGCAAATGAACAATAGCAGTAGATCTAGGATAAACTAAGATCATGAAGATGAAAGGCACTTCTGCTATCTCCAGCCTTAAACAACTTATCCAACCAGGAGCAGTTTTTGTAGAAATACAAGATTTAAGCATCTGAAACCTGTGCCTTACAAGGTAATATGCACTCCTTTAATAATCCAGTAGTATGTGATGACTTTTGTTTGCTCTAATGGAATTAATTCTAGAGTGACAATTGTCGCATCCATGAGGTTTTTAAACTTCAATTATTCCTAAAGAAATAAACAAATGAATAAATAAATAATAAGGTGTACTTTTATGGCTAGTATTATTACTTTTCTTTCTGGTAAACAGCTGACTGGTGAAGTCTGGTTGAAACTTTCCATTGTCAGATAATCAGAATCATCATGAGGCTGATTCACCATAAAGTGGTTTATGTGAATGGAAATGAGGTCGTTATTTTGCATAAAACAAGGCCAGTAATTTTTTTTTTCTCTGATTTACAGTGCAAACACAGGGTTACTTGCATACAGTGATATGGATGGGGTGGAATCTAAAACATGAAACAAGCTGGTAACAGCTTGTTTAGCTAACACTAAACTTTGCTAAAGAAGGTAAATGTTGACAGTAGTACACAAACAGTAGGATTTGTATGCGATACTGTAACAACACATTTTCTTTACATTTCCATGACTGTTATTGAAAGTAAATCCTGTCAGATTAAGGATACGGTAAGTGTTTTGTTGGTTTTTTTTTATGGCAACATTTTGCCTTGCTACTATCATTTTACCAATACAACTATGTATTACGTACATGTAAAATAAAGCAAATGGATGATGCTTAGTAACTCATTTCAATAATAAAGCCAGTACCAATCTGTTAACTCTTTTATGTCGATTATTAAACTGTCCATTTACAGACATAAAGGTGTGGTTTCATTATAGACTATGTTAGCACAGCTATGTAGTTCACCCTTCCCCTTTCTTTGCACTGCATATATATAAGTTGCTCCAAAAATAATGCCTCCTAAATGTTTCCATGGAAACTACAACAGATACAAAAATACAGAAATAACACCATTTAATAGAGCAAATTCTCAGCTACAAAACACTGTATTTCAACATAGTCACCACCATTAGCTATGCACTTGTACCAGAGATGAACAAGAACCTGCATGCCATGCTTGTAAAAATCTGCACCAGCTGTGCACGGCCATCCAGAAGGTGACTTGTCTCTCATGTCTCTGTTGCCACCGCTGTAATACACCACCCACAACCTCACTGTGTTAACATCCACTGTTTGGTCTCCATAAACATTCAGCAAACATCAATGAATGTCAGTGAACGTGCAGTTTTTTTTCACGTGGAAGACTTCAATTATGCAACTTTTCTTCATACATGCTTCCATGTCAGATGCCATTTTGTCAGACTGCTCCTCTGCTCCCATTTGTTGCATGGCAACATAATGTAACAAAATATTAGCAGGAATACTGTCATACCATCAACATCCACCTCTGATATCATGGGCCAACATAGTAAAGTAAGAGGCATTACTTTTGGAGCAGCCCTCATAATATGCAGTTGTTCCTTCATTTGTTTCAAATGTAACTATGGTGCAATCAAAGAAGGAAGTGGATAAGCTCAGTAATCTGATAGAAAATGAACTCATTTTTTAAAGAATGAAAAATAGACTTTGCGCATACCAGTGAACTCAACTGGTTTATGTATGGAATTGCTAGCTGCAAGACATGGACATGAATTTCCAGCCAAGCTTAGAAGAACAAGGCAATGCAGAGCTGTACTGGTCTGGGTGCAACCTGATATTACATCCCGAGAAAGACACATACTAGGGTAATGACTGGAAGCTACAACACGTAGTATTCAAAACTTGTCTATCTTGCAGTTTTTGTAGAAGCAAACTAATGATTCCTTTCTACATAGACTTCATACGTACAAGGCTCATAGCAGGCCAGTAGACTCTTCATCTGATCTGTAGGCTTCCCATATTGAAAACGGCCCTTTCTAAGAACCATAAGCTTCAGCAGAAGGTTTGCAGATTTGAAACAATTAACACATACAATTTCAATCAATGCCATTGTCATGAGGACTAAGTTTCCACTCTTCTCAGGAACATGCCAGATATTTACTAATTACCATATACTTCACTCATTTACTAAAATTAACATAACATTAACTTTACAAGTGCCACATACCACATACCAAATGTTGGGTAATATTGTTAACTTTTGTCTTCTTTTCCCTTATCTTCATTTGACATATCATTTCCTTCATTTCACACAACACACATTTGGATTGCAAGTTTTGAGGTTAGAGTATACCTCATTTGATATCTACACGAACAGCACCTGATGTAATGATTTCTAATTATTTTAGTTTATTTGTATAATATTATCTATTTAATAAGAAAAGTAATGGCTTATATCAAGGTTCATGAAGATAAGTTGTGATTTTAAAGAGGACTCATAAAAGTCAGGCAGCACCCATGGAACACATTCCAGATAAAGTTTAATGACGAAGAGCAGAAGCATTGGCCTTCATTTAATTTAATTTCAGTTCAGTTCAGTTCAGAAGCTAACAATGCTTCATCTTATTTGCCAGCACTGAGAATATTTTGATTTACAGTGAATAAAACTGGATAAAGTGTTTACAACTCGAGCTGGACAATATTTCTGTTGCTTCAGAGAGAGATTAAGCATATCCAGTTCCTAGCCAAAGAACTTTGAATTTATTATCTTATTGGAGGTTAAGCCTGTCAGCTACAGTTGCAGGGCCTCAACCTGTACAGCACTGTCCACAGCAACTGAGATAGGATTAGAGAATTACGTCTTTCTACTACGTGGATCAATGGATGAAACAGTCTCACAGATAGCTCTGAAGTTCCCTCTGGTTATGATTGATGTCTTCAGGATGTTTTCCTGTTGATCCTTCAGTTTATTCACTGAAGTCTGAACTAAGAAAAAAAAAACATTTTCTTTCCTCTGAAGAAGCCTAATTTCCATGTTATTTGATGGCTGTTAGAATTTCGCCGTTCATGAACAGTATACTCCACTCTAGAGAACGCATTCTGTTTACATCACCAACATAACTGGGTAAACACACCAGATTAACACAACCACCAAAAAGCAAGGGAGCATGGCTGAACAAGCATGAAAAAACGTGATTCTGCTCCCAACTGAAAAAGTCAAAACATTACTTTTCAATCTGTGGTGGTAATCAGGTCACTATTTACACATTGCCATTTGGGTGGTACTACAAGTACTGACAAATGTACAATCATATTTGCTGAGGGCATTAACATTTGCCTGTTCAATGAAATACTTTATGTGCACCTTCTTCCAAAAATGCAGTTTTCAAAAGACACTTCAAACCAGAAGTTTTGCTGCAAAAGTTGACTGTGTGGAATTACTCTGTAGTTTATTTGAACTCAGGATCAACTATATCTTTCTGTGACACAAAGCATTGTTCTTTGACAAAGACATTGTTTTCAATTCAATAGCTGCTTCAGGCTGTATAAATTTAGAAGCCATTCTACGGCGCAAGATAGGATAAACTTCTGGGATGGCACATACCCTACACTAATGTAGTACACAGACATACCAAAGGAAACACCTGAAGGGCACTTGTGTTGACAGTGCCAGTTTAAGTAATCAAACCTTGTTGATCCACCAAGACTGAAAAATCCAGAGTTCTTTTTTTTCCCTCCCACTGTCAAATGCCTTGTTTTTAAATGCTGCGACAATGCTGAAGTCTCCATTCTTTCAGAAGCTGGCAGTTCTGAGCATGATACATTCTGTAGTACTGAAGCAACTGAAGCAAAGCAAACATCACATTTGTCATTATATTTCTGCATTTCCATTCCCTTCTCTGGCCTATCACTGGAACATTTTATCCTTGTCCTTTTCAGACAATGTTCCCTTTCCAAACAACCCTTCAAAAAGAATGGGCTGCCAGAAGACTGAAAGGTACATGCAACATGGTCATGATAGGCTATAATGAGTGCTGTGGGTGTTAGGAATTACAGTGGGTGCATGTGGAGTTCCAACTGAATGGTATTTTTCAGCATGGTATTTCTACACATGGCTACTTGCAGGCCATACTGTACGTCATAAATAAGGATTTTCTGGAAAGGTATACTAGGTATACGGGCCAAGAAGGTATAACATTGTTTTATTCACAGGCCTCAGGTATCATTCATTTCCTGCACCGTTTCACTTCTTTTTTCCCCTGCATTACATTCTGATGGCATTTTCAAGCTGAAGTGATATACTGATTTTAATAGGTTACATATATCTACTATATGCAGTGCGCTACATTCGAACAGTGGCCCTCCAGTTTCCTTATAGTAATTCTAGAAGGACATATGTAGAACTTAACGTGTATATCTAGATTTAGCATTTTCAGTGCCACTGAAGTAGTGTTTTTACTCCAGTGTCAGACATATTTAGTACACTAGCAGCTAGTTTGTGCACTTGTACGAGTACAAGCAGAATTCATGGCATAATCATGTTAGGAATTACAGAAGTAATATTTCCCTTAAATGATGCAGAAAGATGTTAATCTCCCCGATGGCATGAGAGACTCATAACCATAATCCTCACTTTTTCCACCAGCAGAGGCTAGAGATCCTGGGATGACTGTGAGCATTGACTTGTACACAGACTCCACAGAGATTGACGCCATCACAATTTGGCAGTCCCCTTCGAGCAGGCATGCAATAGTTCTCAGGGTTTGCCAGCCTCTACTGACAGTTCATGAAAGAGATTTCTGGTATAGTGACTACTAGAAAGGCACTCACACAGAACGGGGCTTGATTTTCATGGATTGCACGCTTTTGATATATATACATATATATCATATATATATATATATATAGGGTTATATATACAGGCCTGTCTCTGTAGGAATAGATGCTTTAATTGGTACCTTTTTCTTGTGGTAATTCACCCCTCTGACGGGAATTACATCTGAGATAATGAGCCCATGGCAATCAAAGCTGCCTTTGAGGAGTGGCACAGAGATTGAGAGAAGCAGTGCCTCTATACTTATTTCGTATGGATGCACATGGCATGCATGCACCTTGTCCTCTTTTTCTCAGACACTTCACTTCTATGGCAGAGGATAAGCACATGGCAGAAGTTCACCAGGCCACAGCAAATGACCTGCTTTTGTTCCAACATTGTGCCAGCACAGCTCCTGCCAGCCTGTGAGAACAGGATGGCCTCGTCACTGGGCAGGCAGTCCCACAGGGCCTCCTGTAAACGCTTCCTTCACTGATACCACAATGCACTTGAAGCTGGACATGAGCTGCAGCACTTGATTGCCCTACAAGGGCCAGCAGGGGCACCTAAAGCTGATTACGTTTGAGTCCGCAACAGCTGTTCTTGTACCAAAAGGCCTCTGCAAAGACTACAGACACAGTAAGAAAGGAGGCTGTTGTTCTTCGATGTTATCTTAAGAGCTGTCTCTCCAATCAAGACACAGATACATGCACCCATGTTCTTCCTGCAACATTAAATCTGTCATTTCCTAAAACAATTAAATAGACAAGCTATTTTCCACTGGGTATTCTTTACTTCTTATTGTCCTCATGTTATAACGTAAGAGAAAATCTTTGTGCAATATCCTCTTTAATCAAATCCTTAACATTATCAATCCAAAGCATCTTAAACATATTCTTCATGATGAAACTACAACTTCCAATTCTTTTCTTCATTCTCTGCTGCTCTTTCTGACTTGGTCAGACTTTTTTGTAATTGGAAAATGCAAGCTGTCTAACACATACTACACCTAACGCCAGCTTAAGTCTGAAGCTTGCAAAAAGTCTTGGGAAACTCTTAACACTGAAAAAATTTTAACTGAAAAAGAAGTCTACTGTTGACTTTTTTTTTTTTAATTTATTATTATTATTATTATTTTTTATCTGGCAGTGATGTTTTGGAGTTCTATACATTAGCATATCTTTAAAGATAACATTAACCATTCTGACTGGGCTATAATTTCTTTGAAAAAGGTCACATATGATTAAAGTAACAGGAGAATCTTCCCAGCGGCACACTGAAGGTGTGAAGACATAATGTGAAAAAAACACTGGAAGAAATAAGCTGGAAGTGAATATGTAAAATAATGCAAATTCTAATAGCACCAGATTTCTGTAATAAAAGCTGTGAGGTTCAATTAGCAAAATGAGCAGAGATTAAAAAAACAAACGACAGCAATCTCATAAACACAGTGAAAAAGTAGGAGATAATGTAAACAGAGTATAGCAAAAGAGTGTAGCCACTCTGTGAACACTCAGGTCATGCTTTGGCTAGAAATGTTACTACAGAACACTGGACAATGGTATGGTTGTACCTAATTGTGTGGAAATTTGATTACTGCAACAGCCATTCGCAATTTCTGGCTTGCTACTTTGACACTTTTGTCAGTTGTTAAATGCATGGATTCAAATGTACAGTACCAAGAGTGTGACTACACAGATCTGTTATTCTTACATTGCTCCATGGAAACCTCCTGAGCTCTGACTCTTAGAGCATTTCATGCCATAACATTTCAGACTGCCATTTCTTGTAAGGCACCTGGTTCAGTGCTCCTGACAGTACACCTGGCAGGTTCCTCCATGGGCACAGTCTTTCACAGCTTTTGTCAGTGAGTTCAGCAGTGGCTGTGTCCAGACATGGAGTAACTGAAGCACTGTTTCCTTGTATCGGACCTTGCTGTTTTACGAATTGTTTCTCATTATGTCCTTCTGACAGCTGGTAGGATGCTAGGGATACCAATCACTGTCAGTGAACCATCATCAGACCTTATTCTCACCTCACAGGCTGGCAGGTGAAATTGGGGAAAAGGCTCTGTACTTCTCTGAATGCAAGAACAGTAATTTCACTCAGTCCTCAAAAGGCTCTCATAGGAAAGCTCTGCTTATGTTACAAAAAGGTTTTCTTCTGATTATTACTGTAACCCTTCTCTTTACATGTTTCAGTTTGAAATTACATTTAAGGGTGAATATAAGTAACCACACATTCCAGAAGTAATTTCATTTCTGTCTTGCGCGATGGCATTATTGCTTCTATTTAACTCCAGGATATTATTCTCCTGGTGTTTCCACAGATAAGTAACATTTACTTTATCAAATCAACTCACATTTGTCGGAAGGTCTGATGCGGAAGTTGTAGAGTTAATAACAAAAAAGCATACGAACAAAGAATACTCCTGAGAATCTGTAGGAAACTTATAATAAGACTATTAACTTCGGGTTAAAGAAGAAAACAAATAAAAGACAAGTGTTGCTGCTCAGGCTTTGGGTCAGATAAGTTAGATTGAAATAATATTCTTGTTAGCCTTGGGAAAACAAAAGTAGCAAACTGGGAAATAAGAGTTATAATTACAGTTAGAAATAAATAAGTATAAATAAGATTAGCTAAGTAGTTTAAACAAAATAACCAAGGATGGAAACAGTGCTGCATTGTGACTATGAGGCTATAACCAGACGCAGGGGTTAGGCTTTTTCACATTCTTTGCTTTACGTCTTCCATTACGCTTTTGAACTGCTCAGCCATAGCGTTTCTAATAAAGATCTAATGTCTACCAGGTAGTTTAACCTCACATCTCAAGTAGAACAATTTAAATGCATAAAGCTTTTTATACAGGACATAGAAACTAAAACATACTACCACTCCTCTTCAACATCACTCTTGTTGAAAACAAAAACAAATAATCGGGGGGAACAGATATGTTACTTCTAATGTCCTTAGCAATCTTTATTTTCTTTTCCTATTCCAGGTTTGCATTTGCATAGTCAGTTAGTATATTCTGTCTTATGCTTCATAAGCATTTCACTCCAGGTTGACTTATGGAAGTTCTCATTTTATTTTGCAAGGTGTAAGGCTTTACATCTTTTGCAGTTTCTCTGTTTACTCCTAAACTCTTGTTTGTATTGGTCATTTATCCCATTATAAGCCCTCCTGCAATGTCTTCTATTTCCCTCCTTGGGATGTACCTTCAAAAATATTTTTGGACTTAGATAACAAAGGACCCCCAGGCCTCTTTCACATTCAAGTAAAATGTTAATCTGAGCCCTCCATTGCTTGTATGTGTAACTACTTCTGTCTACCCTAGCTTGCCTATTTGAAACTGATACTCTTCATTATAGGGCTCTGTTTAATCTTCAATTTAATTAAAACTTGATTACCTTACAACTGTGCAATCCAAGGCTATTTTCTACAACTTACATTTTGTAGAATGTCTTCACTACTTAAACAAGCCAGGTTTAAAAGCAAATCTGCTTTGCTTGTTCATCAGGAAAGGAGCCTGATTGCATTCTGAGGAATCTCATTCTTTACGAGTAGCTTTTGCTCAGAAGCTTAGGTAGGACATTTACCAGTGAGGTTTCCTGGGGCATATACTGGTAGAGTTTGCGTGCACAATCTTATTGTCCCTGTCACCCTTCTAAGAGCATGATAGCATGCAGCCCTTATAGGACAGATACACTGCTCTGAAGCTCTTCTGCTGACGAGAGCCACTGTGTGTGAATGTTCCAGGTAAATATCCCTGGAGCCTCAGTAGACGCTCAGAACAACATCAGCAGGGCTCTACCTAGAGTCCTCCCTCACAGCCAGGTGCAGATTCATTTTTTTTCACACTACAAATCAAGAATGTTCTCCCCATTGCTTTATCTTTTTTTTCTCTCTCAGACAATGAAAACCCACATTTCGGAACTATAAAATAGAGGTGGGAATTTTAAATAATAGAGACTGTGGGCATAATCTACTAGCATATATGTTTTATCATTTTTTACTAGCCATGCTGTATCAACGTAATTTCAAATCTGTTTTCTTTCCATTTCCTTCACATGCTAGATGAAGAAGGGTACTGAATAAAAGAAAAGTATCAGTGAGATGCAATAGGAGTACTGGTAATACATTTACCTTACTTATTTTCATACAGTACTTACACAGACGAGATTCTCTAGAATTAATTTAACAGATATTCTGCTCTTTTGCATCCTTCTGTAATCTAAAATGAAGACTGCTGTCATGCTCTTTCTTTGGGTTTTCAGCTACCTAATTTTTCTTTTGAAACCATGGCTTTCTTTTCAAAACATTCAGTAAGACTCAGAGAAGATACCATTATTGTTCTACAGACTGTGTAGCTTCACAGGTTGGTATTAAATGAAAGAATCAATGCATTTAATCAGTATTAGTACTTTTTAGTACAAAATCAGGAGGTTTTACCACAATCTTTGCAAGGAATACTAGAACACAATAATGCTAAGAAATATTCAAAATAGATTAAGATCACATAGCCAACAAAGAGAGCACTACCTCTGACAACATCATGGATGCCTCCATTCTTACCGAAAAAAAAGCATTTAAGAACATACTAGTTTGCTGTCCACAGGATTTAAGCATATGCCAATTTGAAAGTAGGATAGTGAATCATATTTCTCAAAATTAATTGGATGTCACTGTTCTTTGGGAGCATTATTGTTTCATTTCTTTTCACCCCTCATTTGGGGTCCTGATTTACACTTGGGTAATTCCAGCTTTGCACTCAGCCTCTGTAATGAGACTGCAGCCTGACTGAAAACACTTGCAAGCAGATTTTTATCTTCTTGTAAATTAGCAGTTCTGCAAGAATGTCAAATGATCCTGTTAAACACATTGAACTGGCCACGTTCAAAAATTAAATTTCTAGTCATTGCTCCAGCCCACATGGCACTTGATAAGTGCTACAACACTCAGTAAAGACCATGTTAATTATCACATGACTATTATTTATATCTCTATTTCTTGAAATGCTATTCCATTATTAAAGATAGTGAAAAATGGCACTATCCAGAATGAATATGAAATGAATATTCATAACAGCTAATTATCACTGACATCTCAAATTTCATTATAATTTCTGTTTTCCTTAGCACTTCCTCATACTTGCAATAGAATCATAGCATCAGAGAATCATCTAGTTCAGAAAAGACTTTCAAGATCATGACTAACTGCCAACTTGACCTACTGAGTCGCATCACTAAACTACAGAAATCACAGACTCATAGAATCATTTGAGTTGGAAGGGATACTAAACGGTCACCTAGTCCAATTTCCCTGCAATGAACAGGGACACCTACAGGTAGATGAGGTTGCTCAGAGCCCGGTCCAGCCTGACCTTGAATGTCTTCAGGAATAGGGCATCCACCATTTCTCTGGGCAATGTGTTCCAGCGCTTCACCACCCTCACTGTAAAAAAACTTCTTCCTTATATCCAATTTAAATTTCTCCTCTTTTAGTTTGAATACATTTCCCTTTCTCCCATCACAACAGACCCTGATAAAATTCTATCCCCATTTTTCTCATAGGCCCTCTTTTGATACTGAAAGGCTGCTATCAAGTCTCCCTGCAGCCTTCTCTTCTCCATGCTGAACTGCCCCATCTCTCTCAGCCTGTCCTCATATGAGAGCTGTTCCATCCCTGGTATCACTTTTGTGGCCCTCCTATGGATGTGATCCAACAGGTCTAAGTCTCTCCTGTACTGAGGACTCCTCATCTGCACGCAGTACTCCAGATGAGGTCTCACAGCGCAGAGCAGAGGGGCAGGATCACCTCCCTGACCCTGCTGGCTGTGCTTCTTTTGATGCAGCCCAGGATATGGTTGGCTTTCTGGGTTGTGAGAGCACATTGCTGGCTCATGTCCAACTTGCCAACCACCAGTACCCTTAAGTGCTTTTGGAAAGGCTGTGCTCCACTCTTTTGTCCCCTGGCTTGTACTGGTAGTAGGGGGTTGCCATGACCCAGGCACAAGATCATGCACTTGGCTTTGTTGAAGCTCATGAACCACGTCCCTTAGTGCCACCTCCAAACCCCTCTTCAATACCCACAGGGACAGGGACTCCACTACTTGCCTGGGCAGCCCATTTCAACAATTGATCATCCTCTCCATGAAGAAATTCCTCCTAATGTATAAGTACTCCTAATGTCCAATTGTACATTCCTCCTAATGTTCAATAAAAACCTGCCCTGGTGCAACTTGAGATCATTTCCTTAAATTCCAGAAACCTACCACTGTGGCTCACTGATAAATCCATCACTGAGCTATTTTATCACTGACTATAGCATAAGTACAGACAAAATTACATAAGATAGAAGTCGACATTTCATGATTTCATTTCATGATCACCTGTATAGTCAGGATGTTTGTAAAAATGTTTCTTATGTGGGCATAGATGCATTTATATACCTTAGCAGATCTTAACTTGCCTAACAGAATCTCTCACATTTTTTAACAAGCATTGTGTGTTCTGATTCACAGTAAATCTATTATTTCCAGAGTTTCTAAATTTGTTAGTGGAACTAAAAAAACCCTTTTTCTTTCAACTGAGATATTATAATAGGCTTAATTTATATACTCTGTGCATTTCATCATTCTTTTGAAAGTACAAGGAGAAAAAACATTGCTAAACAAAAAGGCTTGCAAGTGAGCCATTCTAATGTTTATCAAGACTATTATTTATCTTGCAAGCCTGTTAAGCTCTTAAATATGTACTTTTATCAAACTAATTTAAGCTGGTGCTTTTTGTGTAAGATCACCTACTTCACATACATACAGATGATATGGGAGCTTAATTTAAAATTGGATACTGCTATAATTCTGGCTATTTGGAGCCTCAGGGAGATTATTTTTGTTTTAAAAACTGACTTGGGAAAAATTAAAGCAGCAAACAAGCATATTAAATACTAAATGCTTCAAACAACAGTGATTCTTGTTGCTTCTAAAGAGAGGGCTATCTGATTTAAAGTATTTCTGATACTTTAAAGAGTAATTCTCTTACACATACCTTCAAATTCACTATAGCAGGAAGTACATTAAAAAAGGAGCTGTTTATTGGCAGCTGTTTAAAGCAGGCAGTTTCAAACAGGACATTGTGATGATGGAACCTTTCACAGATGAGAAAGCAGTCATTTGAGGAGAAGAAATGATGATAGTTTGATCAAAACCTATTTACCAGAGTTCCTGGGATGGTGGGTGAATGGGTCCTCCTTTCCGTAAATGGGAAGAAGTCGACCTCTAACTAGAGGGCGGTCAAGCCACACTGAACTGCATGCTGAGCCATGGAATACCTACTGATTTCTGCTTGTAATAAATGTCAGCCTCTGAAGCTGTTATTTACAAGCTCTCTCTGTGGTAGTCCTGAGACTCCCAAGGCATCGTTAGCTGCAGCATTATGTACACCAAGTTCTTTCAATCAGAGCAACCAAGGCAACGGAGACTGAAGTTGACAGTTCACAATCACATTATGCTTTACAGCTGTTTGCTTAATGGATGCTTTTAAAAGAAATATAAAACAGTTTAATTTTCTTAGGAAAATGCTTGTATTTCTTTAAATAATAGTTTCTTTTGACTTAGGTTTGCTATCATTCTTTTTATTTTCATCTATGGAAGATTCACACACATATATGTAGAAATGACAAAAGAGTTGAATGCGTGAGAAAGTTTTATCCTGGTTGAACATTTTCATTCTCTAAAAAGGGTGTCAGGAAAAAGTTTTTTTTTTAAAAAAAATGGAAAAATCAGTGCAGATCCGCAGTTTAAAACTTTTGCTGCCAGTATGGCTCTTAAAGAAGCCATCCGTGATTGTCATAACTCAGATAAATAGTGGTAAAGTTATTTAAGAATATATTTGTCTGTCTTGTTTTGACAGTAAAATGACAAGGGTGTTTTTTTGTGTTTTTTTTTTTTTCCTCCCACTACTGACAGTCATTAACGAGCCACATAAATGCTCATGGTAAAGAAATTTAAAGCTCAAACACACTGAATGAAAAGAAAAAAACATCACCAACAAAAACCCCTATCTGAGAAGCCCACTGTACAAAGAATCTTTTGTGGCAAGGGATTGTCTGGTGACAGTCACACTGGTAGATGGCTGCCTCCCTCCAAGAAGGACTAACAGCTAATGACAGCTTATCAGAGCTCTTCTGGAGGTCATATTAGTGACTAGTGACATTTAAAATGCAATGTAGGAAAAAAAAAAAAAAGGTGTAAATTCTGGGAAAAAGCATGAGTAAATTGAAAAGCACACAGATATCAGCATAATTAATTTGTTAATCCTCATCTCTATCAAAAATCACCAGAATTTCTTCTACTCCACAGAGTAGCTAACTATCTGATGCATCCTTATTCTAAGCCACAGGTAGTCTATATAAGCATATTAATATAAAGACATTTTGTGTGAATTGAAGACTACATTTGTGAGCATGTGTCTAAATGACATTTTACACCAGGTTTTAAACAAGTGTTTCCCTGAACTGAGTCCTTGATCATCAGTTAGGCAGCTGGGACAGAACAGCTACACAGTGGGAGAGCAGAAATGTGTGAAACAGGGCATAAGATTTAATTCAAGGCTAAAGTACTCCCAGAGATGCTGGAGTCGCTGCAAATGGCCTGGATTCTCCAGGTAGATCTAAAAAAAAAAAAACAAACAAACAAAACCACCAGACAAGGTACCTTGAAAATCCAACTAAACCATGAAAATTAGAAACTTCTCAAATGACAACAGTCAGATTCTGTAGCACCATGTGCTCACTGCATTTTTTTTTTTAATCTAATCTTTGTGATCCAGAGACAACTTTGCATATGTGATATAGGAATAAACCAGTATTGTTTTCTTCTTCAGTCTGCAGTCAGTCCTGGAAGAATTTGAAGATATGTTCTAGACCTTTAAAAAAATTACATTCCTTAAATTTCCCCTTCATGTGGTTGATACTGTTTTTCTGATTATAGCAAAAATTAAGCAAAGCTGTTATTAAGTTCTTTAGAGATCCAAACTGGCAGCACTGAACCAACTATGGAGAAAATAAATCGGTTATCGGAATACAAATGGACAAATAAACAAATATACTGGTACTTCTCAGATAAAATCATTTTGCAATAGTGTTATTGGAGTTGCCAGAAAAACCATGGCTCTAATATATTAGAGAAACCTATTCAATGTGAAGATAAGATTTTGACAAGAACAATGTGAGTGCAATTACATGAGAGATTGTACATATTTGACCTCACCTTTATAATATTCATTCTATTTTATTTACAAAAAGCAAATAGTTTACAAAAAGGGAATAAAATATAGAACCTGTAATAAAACACCCATTAGTTGTAAGAAGCGATGAAAGAAAAGAAAGACAAGAGAAAATAAGCCAGGTGGTAAATCCTTCTACTCAAAACATCCTTAATTCTACTTGTAACCTACTGAGCATATTAGTTTGGATAGTATATTATCACCTCATCTGATTATGAGATTCCTCTCACTCAACTATAGAAGAGAGCAAGATTTGACTCACAGATAAAGATGCCAAATTTATGTATCTATATGCGAATTAGGTAATTAGGATCTGAAAGTAATGCCTCCTACTTATTTCTGTGGAAAGTGCAACTAATACAAAGAGCAAAATTACACTGTTTGATAAAGTTCCCAGCTAAAAAACACTCTTTTTCAACATGATTATCCCCATTAGCTGTGCATTTTTGCCAGCAATGATCAAGAGCCTGTATGCCGCACTCATAAAAATCTGCACCAGCAGAGGTGACCCACTGTCACTGACACCACTGCCAAAATACACCACCCACCACCTTACTGTGCTCACATCCACTGTTGGGTCTCCATCAGCATTCAGCAAGCATCAATGAATGTCAGTGGGTGCCATTTTTTCTGCATCGAGGAATTCAGTGACACACTTTTGCTTCATACACACTTCCATGTCAGATGCCATTTTGTTAGACTGCCCCTCTACTGCCATCTGTCACATGGCAACAAAATGTACCGGAATACTGTCAGGAAGATTCAACCTCTACTGCCACACCACCAACTTCTGCCACTGGTTTCATGCGGCGACAACATAAAATAAGAGGCATTACTTTCAGAGCATCCCTCACAGTCAGAAAAACTGTGGCATTTCAGACAGTTTTCTAAATAAAGATGCCTACTGTCATTCTGCTTATAATGCCTTAGGGTATTGGAGACAACCTCACAGGAATGGCAGATAGCACAGAGGACTTGAGGGATACCCTTTTGAAGAAGAGGCTGGAGGCTTGGCGTGGATACCTGGGGCATGTCTAATAGCATTACACACTTCAAGTGAAGCCTTTCACTTTAGCCCAACTAAAGTGAAGCCTTAGACTGTTTGATCAATGGATGCAGAGAGCTATTCAATTCACTCCAAACTGAATACCTAGAGCAGGTCAGATGAACTATTCCCTACATGCCCTTGCAGAGGGTTAGGATGAGAACAGTATTATGAATTCATTCATTCGTGCACATCTTTCTTCTCTGCATACATAGTGAGAGGTTGCTGAAAGGTTTTTCTGTAGTGTACGTGCTCTACAAGCAAGCCAAGCTTCAGACTCATTGTTAACCAAGTGAACTTCCACAGCAATAAATTTTAAAATCTTGCAGGTAAATCACTGGAGAAAAAAGGATTATCAACTGAAGCCACTTTATTTTGAATGCTGTGTTTAGACAAAGGAACTGTATCTTCACAAATATGCAGGCTTCTCTGAAAGTATTGCCTCCTATTTACTTCCATGAAAACTGCAAGAGATACAAAGAGCACAATAACACTTTTTGATAGAGAAAATTCTCAGCTACAAAACATTATTTTTCAGCATAGTCACTACTGTTCGCTATGCATTTTTTGCCAGCGATGAACAACAGCCTGCATGTTGCACTCATAAAAACCTGCACTAGTGGAGGTGACCCACTATCTCTGTCAATGCTGCTGAAACACAACACCCACTGCCTCACTGTGCTCACATCCATTGTTGGGTCTCCATCAACATTCAGCAAATGTGAATGAATGTCAATGAATATGCAATTTTTTCCACACAGAGGACTTCAATTACACACTTTTGCTTCGTACACACTTCCATGTCAGATGCCACTTTGTTAGACTGCCCCTCTGCTGCCATCTGTCACAAGGCAACAAAATGTAATGGAATACTGGCATGACGGTTCAACCTCTTCTGCCATACCACCAGCATCCACTTCTGAAGACATGGGCCAACATAATAAAATAAGAGGCATTACGTTCGGAGCAGTCCCTGTATATTGGCAAAATGGATGGAGTTCTCCAGAGAACAAAAGAGATTAGGAATAAATGCTTAGATCTTTACTATTTAAAACATTTAAATTTTCCAAAGAACTCAGTGCATGAGCTATTGTGCACAAGTGAGGAAGAAGAGAAATAACTCCAACTTGCAATAGTAGAACTCACAAGAAAGAAATTATACAGTATACACTATTCTGGGATGTAATTAGCAGGCAAGGTGTGAAAACAAAGACAAGAAATATAAAGAGAAACCTCTCAGTGGGTGACATTTCTCTAGTTATTCAGTAAACTCTGAAACGTAGATACTCTACTCAATGGGATTCTGAAATCCAAGCTCAATTTAGTAAGAGAAAATGTACTTTAGAAGACTGTCCTATATCAACAGGAAGACAGATGGGATAATCAGAAAAGCTCATCTATTACCAACACGTATGAATTTTTCCACACATTATTAGTTGTCAGATATTTTGTCAGAGAAGCAACTATCCTGATAAAGAAACAAGATTTGTCAAGAGAACACCAAATAACACTTACTCAGAACTCGCATTCATAGGCCCTTGACAGCACTACCTTATATCATATTTATCTTCCAGTATTTGTTTAGTAGATGCTCATTGGCTAGTATTTATTTTGGACTGGCTTTAAAGTAAAAGATTAAAGGCACTGAGTATTGATAACTAAATTAAAAGGGCTGGCTGCCAATAGCTGTAACAGTAAGTAATGAATAAAGAGCATTGCCTGCTCTGTGTCCTCTTGACCATGCAGAACAATCATTAAGAATTAAATGCTGTGATTCAGCCCCCCTCCTGCCTTTTCCCCAAGAGGCAATGCCTCACACACCACCAAGTATGCAGTACTCTGGGAACAAAGCCAAAAGTAGCAACTCGTTCTCCAAAAGAAAACAGCTCAAAAATAGGTCTTACCCAAGAAGGGAGAGGGAGAAACTAGAATGTTTGCTACTATTATTTTAATGGAATAAAATTTGTATCAAGATGTTCTATCATTTTGAAATAAGTTCAGGAATTGGGCGGAGAAGCTACATTGAAAACATGTATTAAATAATGTTGTTTCCTTTAAACTATTCTTTCCCTCTTGCTATCATATACATCATATATATGTAGCTAGAGAGAGAGTTTTGTATAGGCAGGTCTGGTAAGTCTTAGCAATTGGTGATGTTTGAAGGGAATACCTTCCACCATTCCACAGTCTTCCTTCTCTATTCATCACCAATCTGTGCTCCTGGCACACAAACAAACAAACAAACAAGATCAGTTGAAATACAGAGATTATACATAGGTCACTCAAAAGTACTCCCTCCTATTTATTTCCATGAAACTACAACAGATACAAAGAGAAAAATAGCACTATTTGATAAAGCTATGTAGGCTGGCTTATGCATGAATGTGTGCATACAGGCTTCCACTATCACTTTTGGTTAACCTGAAGAACTATGGTAATGTCTTACATAAACTTTTAAACAGGAAAATGAAATGCAATTAAAAATATAGCTGAAAAACAGTGAGCCCATTATAGGCCTGAGTTTGCTGCCTTAGACTGGTTACATTAAATAAGGGCATTGACTTCACTGTAATTGAAAATAGGAACAGACTACAACAAAAATTATGTAACGCTTGCATCTCTTTTTAAGCTACTTAATTTATTATCCATAAAATGCAACACAACTTTTCAATGATTCTTTCAATTGCATTTTCACAGTTTTTTTTCTCTTTTACTTAACATCATCTGTTGGATGCTTTAAAGTACATGCTATTTTCTTTTTGGAAAATGTTTTGTTTTGTTTTCCATATGCTTTCATTTCTAATGGTGCTCAAAATTAATATCAATTTCCTATTTGCATGTCGACCCTCATGTCCGTACAAGAGCAGTGCTGGATGCAGTTAGCTACAAATAAGTTCCTTCCGTTTGCTTTGTACCAGCTCCAAAGCAGTGGCTATTGTTCAGTTGTTTTTAGATGTTACATATCCATTGATGACTACAAGGCAGAGTGGGCTCTAAACACAAATGGCGTTGAATTCAGTGGGATTATACTGACAATTCATTTCATCAGGCTTGTTCAGCATAAAGAAAACATCAAATACTCTCCAGGCTGTGGCTGGCCACACACGAGTGTGCAGATGACAGAAAAAGCTACTCTTGCAGGTAAAGAGCCACAGGATTACTGGAAAGGGCAGTCAAGGTTAGCAGAATTGAGCTGAGCAGTGAGTGATAAACAGGCTCTGAACAGTTTCAAACTATGGCTGAACTCCTCCTCCAGCATCCCCTCTCCATAGGTCTGGCACTCTCTGAAAAGGCTTCAGTGGGGGTGGATGAATCAGGGAGTATTCCTGGAGGGAAATCCAGTGTTGCACATTTCCTCTTGTCTCCTGTTCCATGTAGTGTAACATAGGGCATATACATATACTACACTCATATAGTCAACAACCTGGTTTTGCATACAAATACAGATGCTTAAATCTGCATAATGAATACAGCTTCATTTTTGGGGGGGGATGCTCACCATGACTAGCCTTTAATAGCTAATTAAATTATGAGAATGTTATTCACTATGATTTTAGATAGATAAACTTCATGGAACAATTCTCAGATCAACAGCCTACATTTTGGTGCCTCTCAGTTGTTCCCTTTTTCTGTTGTTAATACTCTACATACTAGAATTGGACATATCTTAGTTTGTAGCACAAAAAAAAAATTAATACAACAGGTAATAAATATAGTTAATAAATTTCAGAAAACATCAGAATGTTTTTCTTGACCTAGAGCAATTGTTTTGATACACATCTTAGCTTGCATTACAGTCACCTGAGAAAACAAACAAACAAATATAAATCTGCATTATTTTCAGATAATCATCTGAAAGTGTCCTTTTCACTGTGTAAATTACAGATAGAGACTAGGGTGGATATCTCTTATTCTACATTTTTTATTTCTGTGGTTTATCAACCCAAACTCGAATGTCCAGTATCAGTTTAAAAATATACCCCACAGAATAGCAGACTGAAAGAGTCTCAGAATAGCTGACACGTCCAGAAATCCAGAAATCCAAAATCTCTGCTTAGAAAACCTTCAACTACAGCACATTTCCTAGGGCTATGTCCAGTTGAAATGTGAATATCTTGAAGGATAGAGACATCACAACCCCTCTGCACAGTATGTTCCAGTGTCTGCCCATCTTCAAAGTAAAAAAGATTTTTCTTTTGTATAAGTGAACTTTCTTCTGTATAAGTTTCCAATTGTGCCTGTTGTCTCTTGTCCTTTCACTGGGCACAACCGAGTAGAGACTGACTGATTTGTCTTTAAACTCTCCCATCAGTTAATCAAACTTACTCAGGTGGTAAGAACCCCTTGAACCTTTTCCTCTCCAGGCTAAGCGGTCCAAAGCTCTCTTAGCCTTTTCTAATATGTCAGATGTTCCAAGCTCTTAAAAATCTTTGTGGTCCTTTGCTGGATTTGCCCTAGTAACTCCATGTATTTCCCATACGGGGAATCCCAGCACTGGTCCCAGCACTTGTGTCCCACAGGTCCCAAGCAGAGAGGAAGGATCACCTCCACCCATCTACAGTTGATGCTCTGCCTAACATAGCCCAATAACCTGTTGGTTTTCCTTGCTGCAAGGGTACCTTGCTGGCTTATGGTCAGTTTGGTGTCCATCAGGACTCCTACACCCTACTCTGTATAGCTGTTTTCCAGACATTCACCCCCCAGCCTGTACCGGTTCATGGGGCTATTCTTCCCTCGCTGCAGTACTCTGCATTTTCCTTTGTTGAAGTTCACATGGTTAATACTTCAACTCACTATAGGTTTGAAGAAGTCTTTTTAGCTATCCCTACAATCAATTGGAAAAATGAAAGTGCTTCAAAGGGCAATTCATTCCTCTATTCCATCAAATAATGTCTGAGAGAATGGGACACATCTGTCTCCTCATGTGTGACCAGCCACAGACTGGAAAGTATTTGATATTTTCTTTATACTGAAGGTGCCTGATCAAACGAAGTGCCAATCTCCTTTTAATGGTTACAGAAGAAATCTAGATGATTAGTTTAGGTTGGTGCTTGTGCAGCAGACAGCTGTTAACTGTCCATAAACTGTCTAAATCCTGCTATAAACTGATGCAAATTCTGTTGAGCTGAGATATTACTCTGTAACACCTGAGAAGTGTGTTCAAGAGAAAAAGAAAACAGGAGAAGCAATATGTACAATTGAAGGACAAGAAGTTTTCCTGACACCTGATCCTTATCAGGGAATACTTTGCCAAGAGCTCAGCACCTAGAAATTCAAAACAAACCTGTTTTACAAAGGAATCACAGCCTAGCTCCTGAGCTTCCTAGATCTGCTGATCTGCAGCTTCATGGGGCTCGCCTGGGTGAGCTCACCTACTGGAATCCATTGCTGCTTGAGAAGAAATTAATCTTATGTATGTTTAATTCACAAAAATCTGCTTTAAATTATTTGTGCTTTTTCATCTCAAGAAATGTGGATACTAAATCTCTAATAAATATTGTTGTGATGGTGCTCAAATCTCTCCTTTAATCCTAGGCGTTCAGAATTTCCTTTGTTTGATATCTTGTTTTAGTCCTTCATTGGCTTATCTTCATCTCAAAAAAAGCTAGTCATGCTATTTTAAAGGTATTTGAAATATTTTACAAATCCAATGTGGCAAATATCTACTATTCACATATCCAGTCAATTTTACTTTAATCTGCCTTGAGATTTTCACACAGACCACATATATTAATTTTGATTTTGAAGTCTTCTTTGTACTAAGTTTTTCCATTATCCTTTCATCAGTTTTAAGAGTTCATTTAATCATATTTTTCAGCAAAGACAGAAGTCAGTAAATTTAGAGTTTTTCTAGAGTAACTGCAAGAAAAAAAAAGAGCAATTATTTATGACATGCACAGGTGATTGAATAAAAAAGGAAAATATACACAAAACTATAAACAAAAATATATAAACAATATAAATATATATATAAATATATAAAAATATAAAAACTATATACACAAAAATATACACAAAAAGGAAAAGAAGAAGGAACTATACTTTCACAAAAAGATCCTGTAAATACTTTCCATTAAAGTGAGAAAACGTGCACTACTTATAAGTATTTCATCAAGGCAGGATTTCGTGATGGAATCCTATAGACTTCCTCCTACAGCTCTTGTTCTGGAGAACTTTGTCATAAGAGTAATTGTTACCCAGACAGTCCCATTAGGCCAAGTCTTGATGTTCTCTTTCATTTTTCCATCTACTCAGCCAGTGGCCTTCAATAACCCTTTCAGAAATGACAGAGTTCCCCTTCTGGCATGCCCTCTTCAGAGATGTGACTCCCTTTGAAAAGAGGTCAGCTTGTGCAACATACTCTATATAATGCCAAAAGCAGACTTGAGATAAACCAGTCACTGGAATTCATGCATGCTCTCCTCCACCTTTTTGTCACCTTCTCTTCCTAATTTTAAGGCTGCTGGGAACCAAACTGGCCTCTAGCAATAAGTAAGGCATTCTTAGGAATCACTTTGCTGGGCTTAATTATCTCAGTGATGCAGAAGAACTGCACGTTTGTTTTAGTATTCCTACTGTCTTTGGTAGAATATTACTGAAGGACAAAGTAGACAATGTAATAAGCATCACACTGTATTACAAAATTTGTATGAGACCTTAAATCTGCTTGTGTGTTTTGTTTTGTCTCTGTTTTGTTTTTAATCAACTTGAAAAAAAGACTTTATACTTACTTAAAAATGCAAATCTCTAAGAAAAAAACCCAACACACAACTAGCTTACAGGAAGAAAATAACAGTGCATGAAAAGCTCACAGAACATTCAGCAATATTCTTTCAACACCATATCCTGCATTCTCAGATATTAAAACAAACAACAACAACAAAAAAACACGAAACAAAAAACCCAAGCAAGCAACAACAACAAACACAGAAAAAGTAAACTAGACAAAAATAAGCAAGGCACTGCAATTGTTTTTAAAAATTTTCATGGAATGCCTTTCTCTTACGATAGACTCTTGATTCCCTCACAGGTGTGAACTTCATACTGTTATCCTTTCAAGCCCATCATCAAGCCATCCAAGCACTTGCTTGTCATTGTTTATGCCTGAACAGCACTGCTCATTTCATTTTCATATTACTTATTTACTTCTTTTCTTCCTTTTTTATTTTTATTTTTTAAATCAAAAGAATGTAACCACAGAGGCTCTTGACATCTGCTATTGATATGCTCCTTTGATAAAGAGCATGGGACAGTACACCATTCTGCTTCTAGCTAGAGTTAACTTTGCCTACAGTATATTTATTTCCTCAGGTGATCACACCTAAGGTCTTAGTGCTTTCTTTAACAAGGACACAAATCACTCTCTGTTAGGGTCTGCCTATTTCTGCAGAATCCAAATGGGAATCTCAATGACTACACTGCAATGAGTCCTATTCCATGTGTGTCTTTTTTTAACACAACTCGCCTAGTGAGCAGTTAAACTATGCCTTTATCACTCTACAGGAGTCGAGTCAACAACTGAAAACTAAAATCACGTATCATATTTAATTAGGCAATTTAATCATGCTGATTTCAGAACTTCAGTTCTTTCTGATTCACACTTGAAAACAAAATCCAGAATGTTTAGAAGGAAACTGTCATTCTGAATGGCAGCTCAAAGAGCTTTCCAAATCATTATATCACTCTTTCCTGATAGCTCCCCAAGAGGTGATGTTTCTCCATGATCATAGCTGGGAACTAAGTAGACAGACTGGAATCTTGAAGTCTAGGAAGACATAGAACAGCAATGACAAACCATCATAAAATATTTCCTTAATTTCTGTAAGTCATCAGGAATTAAAAATGCTAGCCTAATTGCCCTGGCTATCTCGAAGTTAAGATGTTTGGTTTGAATTTTTACTGATTTTTAAGAATCAGTATTGAGACAGCATAATTTTGAAAAACAAACACATAAATGGAATTCACTCAGCTTTCAGTTTACAGGGAATACAATGAAGATCGATATCAGCATGTAGTATATGAATGCCTTATCTATCTTACCAGAAAACAAGCATCCTGAAATGCTATGACCAAACACTTAAGTAATAATATCCTCAGAAAATATTTCCCCAGTGAAAAACACTGAAAACTTATGACACCTTCTAACCTTCCAAGTTCTTTTCCTTTCAGGAAAAAGGACTAATGCAAAATTTCAGTGGAGAAAAATAATTTTTTTTTGAAATAATGGAAAAATGTATGAGTTTTTAAAGAAGAAATGCAATTGATTATCTAATATCTAATCTTTCTTTCTGATGAGTAAAATAGTGAGGTTACATGGAATTATTAATGGTATTTATTTACAATAAAAGAATTCATAACACCATTAGGAGATAGGAAGATCATTTTTTTTATTCCACCTTGTATATGAAAACCATGATTTGGAGAGCCATCTAAGTAAATTCAAATAGAAAATAATTTTCTTTTGTTTAGAAGCTGCATGATTGACTGATTCTTAATAAGTGCAAAAATAGCTGTAGGCAAAGAGCGATACTAAGCTTGCAGAGCACAGAAGTGAGCTAAAAAACAGATGTCAGCCTTCAGCTCTTCCTGTATAATTTGTACGCTAGAACGATAGTAAAGTGATTCCTTAAGCATATTTTCTAGCTTATTATTCACCACTATCTTATTTCATGTGGCACTTCAAAATGTTATTTTATACCTGGATTGCTGGAACAGGATATCAGCAGCATTTTGCTAGTGCATATAATTGAAAGGCTGTTACTTAAAGTAGGCACCATTAAAAAGCCTGAATTTGCCAACAGTTACAACCTGAATCTATGACTAGAATAGAAAAATAATTATGGTAAGCTACTGTATTTGAAAATGTTTGCAAACCTTTTTCTTTTAACAGTGACTACTTTTCACAGATACGTACACCTCGAGGCTCCTTCTGTAGTCTGTGTATACATATTATAACACAAACAATGTAAGCAAGAAAAATAGAAGGAAATATTTTGTCAGGAATAAAACTTTGAACAATAAACCCACTAACTTCCAAAAGTTTTTTTTCAAAATTTTAAAAATATTTTAAGTTCTGTTAATTTCAGTGCTGACAATTGAATTTACATCCTAGAAATGAGATTAGAATCACATCTTTTCTTTCTCCCCTGTGAAAGCTCTCCTAGTGTTATACTTGAGGTACATAATGCCTGAATTACTTGAAGTACTTAATGCTCTTCACCTGTAAAACAAATGCCATTAATGATTCTTGACTGCACATTGCTCAAAGGGGGTGAAAATCAAGCAACTTCACATTCTAATTTTGCCAGAACAAAATTCTGCTGCCTCAGGTGAAATCAAAATTAATTCTTAGTACAGCAAAGAATATGTGTTCTGCTATACAGATGTGTCCTAATGGCACTTCGTAGAATGCAGTGCATTAAGTACGCTTACTGTCTGACAGCTTGTGAATTTTGTTAAAAGAGGGCCATTCTGTCATTTCTGAGGCAGAGTCAAAAGATTAGGAGGTTCCAATTATTAAATGCAGTGCCCTTTTTCCCTACAAATGATCTTGAATTTGAAGGTGCCAGTGAACTGAACTGATTCCTATGTTGTTGTACATAAGCTGGATTTGCACTAACAGTACAGTTCTGATTATACCTTCAAGAAAGATTTACTTCCCTGCAGAAGATCATCCCTCTTTATTTTCTGAGCTAAGCACTTCATGTGCATTGCCTTGTCTAGCATAAAATAAAATGGCTTGTATTTAAAAAGTCTGCTGGTGAATGAACAGTTATGTATGTCTTCATTTATTTCAATTATTTATAATTTACACATTTAAAATGATTGCAAGAAATTCTGTTTTATGGAAAATTGAGACTAATGTTGCACAATTACTGCAAAGAGCCTCTGGAAATGTAATGGCAATGTTTTCTACTCCTGCATTATCCAAGACTGGAGCAAAGAAGAATGTAAGTTTATTCAATCGCATGCAGCTCTTTAATTCCATCCTAAAAGTTAAAAATCACTGGTATTTTATTTCTCACTGCTCTCATAGCTTGAATTTTTATGTAAATAAAGAATACAGTAAAAAAAATTATAATGTTTGTTAATTGAAAGAAAGAAAAGCATTAAAAAAACAAAACAACTTGGAAATGAAAGTTAAAAATATATTCTGTTTTCTAAAAGTGAGAAAAATAACTTGATGCCATAACAGAGTAAGGTCATTTGAGATTGACTTATTTGGATAATATATCGTATTTTATAATATTTTTTCCTCTATAGCTACAGCAGCCTCTCTGGCATGAGAACACTAATATATTAGTGGTAAGCTAGACATGAGCCAGCAATGTGCTCTCACAGCCCAGAAAGCAAACTGTATTCTGGGCTGCATCAAAAGAAGCACAGCCAGCAGGGTCAGGGAGGTGATCCTGCCCCTCTGCTCTGCGCTGTGAGACCTCATCTGGAGTACTGCGTGCAGATGAGGAGTCCTCAGTACAGGAGAGACTTAGACCTGTTGGATCACATCCATAGGAGGGCCACAAAAGTGATACCAGGGATGGAACAGCTCTCATATGAGGACAGGCTGAGAGAGATGGGGCAGTTCAGCATGGAGAAGAGAAGGCTGCAGGGAGACCTGATAGCAGCCTTTCAGTATCTAAAGAGGGGGGTAACTATAAGAAAGAAGAGGATAGAGACTTTAGCAACATCTGTTGTGATAGGACAAGGGGAAACAGATTCAAACTAAAAGAGGAGAAATTTAAATTGGATATAAGGAAGAAGTTCTTTTACAGTGAAGGTGGTGAGGCACTGGAACAGGTTGCCCAGAGAGATGGTGGATGCCCCATTCCTGAAGACATTCAAGGTCAGGCTGGACCAGGCTCACCTAGCTGTAGGTGTCTCTGTTTATTGCAGGGGAGTTGGACTAGATGATCATTAAGGGACCCTTCCGACTCAAACAATTCCATGATTCTATGATTAATTTTTAAGTTTGTTGTTAGGTCACAATCATGATATTTATTTTATTTTTTTCATGACTAGGAATTAAATACCGTTGAAGTCAGCTAGGGATAAATAACTAAGCTAAGACAGGAAACTAGTGAGAATTCAGGAACAAATTCTCCTTGTGAATCTGAACAGAAGTCATTCTGTTCCCTTTTTTAGGCAATTTCTGTTTTAGGACTTTAAGACAATGGAGAGTCACTAAGCTGGCACTCAGAAATACCACTAGCAACACAAGTCAAGAGAGTACAGCTCAGGAAACTTGAGAAATTATATGAACTGTTTCTAAGAAAGAGAATCCAGACTTATTCATTTGATTTGCACAGAGGAAACAAACAGAATTCTAGGAATTTACTTCATTTTTACTTAGCCTTTTCCAGCCAACTCTTATCAGCAGTAACATGAATAGAAAGCCTCATGTTTGGCTGAGAAGAATTAGTAATGCTGTACACTATGCTCTGAGATGTCTATCTGTTTGAAGAATATCTGTCTCTCTATTTGCTTTTGAATGTCTATGTTTCTGTTCAGCACCATACATCTATGAATTTGAAGTAGCATTCTGAATACTACTCACTCTTCAAGAGGAGAAATTCAGTGTATTTCTCACTTAAACAACATCAGGAGTGGTTGTCATTTTGGATGTTTTGGGTCAAGGGACAGAATGATGAATTCAGCTTCACGAGCAACCTTAAGTGCAGAAATCCATTACAGCAGTTCTGAGTACATATCTGGACAGAAATAACTGTAACAGTGTTTGTGACTCTGTCCTTCATTGGCATAAATCTGAGAGTCTTCATAGACAGGCAGACCTTGGAAATGTCATACTTTAATGGTAAACATTCTCAGTAGAGTCACAGAAATATTTCCTCCTGTACACATCTCTCCACAAAAATGAGATGGAAACCCATGAAGAGTTGAGATCCACAGATGAGATCTCTGAATACCTTATAGCTTAACCACAGTCTACATTTTGATTTGGTAGATTAAATTATGTCTTTTATTGCTTTTCTCATTGTCATGGAATAAACTTTTCTGATATAATTGGGATAAACACGTGTAGGCATATCAGCAGTCCTTATAGACTTCATATATGTTTTTTCCCAGCTTTAGTTCGGTACTGCAACATCTAAAGCACACAGAAAATCTCTCTTAGGGACAAATAGCCTATGTGCTGTTCTAGTGTTTTCCACAAAAGAAAAGTACTGTATGTTAAAGTGTAAAATTATGCTGAAGGCATGAGATACTCCAAGAGCAGAACTTAACTATTTTATCAGTTTTAATGTAAAGGCTGACAAATCTGTTCTTGAAATCAAAAATAACAGATAAGCCTAGAATTTTCATACCAGAATCTTGTTCCTTGCTACAAAATGCCTCACTAACCTTTTATGTTAATCAATAACAACAACAACAAAAAAATAGAGGAATTACTAGCAGCCACCATCTAATTCCTAATTATTCCCTCACATTCTTCTTTACCAAAAATCATACTACAATTTTTAATTTTACAAAAGAAAATGTTTCTCTTACCAGTTTTTAAGTAGAAGCCAAAAGGTTTATAATGTGTTTTAAATAAAAACTATGTTTCCATCTAGCCTATATTACACAAGAAGACCACGAAGGTCACAAAAATTCACATTTCCTCTGTGAATGCAAAGGATTTCCTGATTCAAACAAAATGCAGATAACCACCAGTTTGGAAGTTGTGCTTAATTTAAAAACATCAGGATACTAATAAAAAAATTCAAAAAATTAGAAGCATCTATCTAGTATTATTTTGAACTCTTACCCTTCAATGTTTCAAAATATTTTTTGTAGCTTTTCCTAAAATCTTGCATATTTTTAATAACATGGTATTTTCCAAAGAAATAATCCACAGATTTACAGACACCCAGTAACTGGTACTTCTGGTATAAGATAAGCATTGTAAAACACTTTTTTTTTTTTTAAAGATATATGATTTAAACATATTTTTTACGAAACTTCACAAAAGAAGAGTCATTTGTTTTTTATGGAGAACTGTTTGTTTATTCATGAGTCCACAGATCTAAAAAAGTGTCCATTGTAATACTATCCTTTGGGAAAACAATATTTTGAGTTGTCATACATGAGGTATATTTTTCAGATGACACCGTTTATTCAGGCTTTATTTTTGCTTAAATGTAGTAGGATGTGGACCACAGATCACTTGAACCACAAAAATCTATCCTTTGGCAAGTCACTTTCAAACTCCAGGTGTCTGTGATCATGCACTAAAGCACACTAATTAAAACACAGATGCTGGCTATATAAACAAGTTCAATTTTGTTTGCTGGTAAAAGGTTGAGGAACCAAAAGATAGAGCCTATTAACAATACTGTGAGAAGAAAGAGAAATCATTGCAGACTGAAGCAAATCCCACTGGGGGCCTAACAAGCACCTGCCACTTCCACGCAGTGAGAGATCAATCGGCCCCTGTACACAGCAAGATGACCTGCCAAAAGCTGAGCCACAAAGGGGAAAGAAGAAAAGTGATCAATTCCCCAAATTCTTCGCCCCTCAGTAATAAGATACAGTACACTAAGCACTTGCAATGTCTCCGCAATTGTGATACCTCAGTCAAGTTCAAAATGTGCAGCAAAAATCCAGTCTCATGTTTGGAAAGAACGTAAGTGGTACCCAAATTGTATTAGAAAATGAATTATCTACATGATTACTGTGTAAAATCAGTCCCTTTATGAGGAAAATAAGTTTTGAAGCTTCAAAATTAGATTTGCTGAATTCAAACACTCAAAATTTTTGTTCTCAGGTACAAGATGCAATTTACATTTTGCAGACTTCTCTACTTGATTTCTCTTTTCAGTGGAGGAGTGAGCTGGCAAATAGAACAGTAAAACATAGTAGGTACGTACCAAAGACTACTGGCAATAGGAAATGAAAGCAAATCAACTGGACCTTGGGAAACCAAGATAAAATAATTTGTCTGTTTGCCAGAAAGTAGTTATCAAAACCCCTATCAAGTTCACTTAATCCCAATGATGTGTAAGGACCTTGTTAATAGTAAGACAAAAAGTATATTTTCTTAACTGGAGTTTTCTTTCCTTACCACTTAGGTATAGTCTTAATTTTATTGCATAACTGTATTCTGTTCACTCTGTGTACTCCTATTTTTTAAACTTTTAACTCTGTGGGACATGGATACCTTTTGTTAAACAATAGTATGGAAAGCATTCTCTAACTTAGGTTCTGATGTTGGTACAATTGTGTTGTCAAGCAGAAGAGTAATAAAAGATTGCAAATAAATCTAGGTCCTACCAAAACTGCAGGTTTATACTGACTCGAGTAAGTGCCTGAGTACGTCAATACTTACATGTTAATGTGAAAAAAATCAACTTGTATTTCCAAAAAAACAAAATCATGGGTGAAATCTCTAGATGTTGCTATTCTTTCTTAGGGAATAAGTTCTCAAACACATCTTAAAAGGTGATGATATCCAGCAAATAGTTTGTGCTTCTCTTATGCCAATAGATGAGATGTTCTAAGATATTCATTTTCTCTCTGAAATGTTTTTTAAACCACTTCTCCTCAATGTGAAGTGTGATTTTTCATTTCCTCTTATACAGAAGACAATGGTGGAGTAGTAGTATATTAGTAAGCAATATGGGATGGGAATCTGTTTGGTACACAGAACACAAACAAAACAAAACACCAGAAAGGAAAAACCTTATTAAAGGTACTTAAAAAATCTCTTTTGTCCATGTGTGATTAGAATGATAATTATCAAATTAAAAACTCCAAAACTGCCTTTTAATGAAAACAAGAAGTGCAGACTGGCAAAAAAGAAAACCAAGGAGAATAAACAAAAATTCAAAATAAAGTGGTGTTCTTTATTAGTTGATTGCAAAACTGCTTTTGCTTGATAGAAAACAGTAGAAACAAAATGGCCTGATTGATCTTCAGAGAAAATTCTATGTTTCTCATTCACTTGAGAAATTGTTCCAGAACAGTTCATCCTTGCACAAATATTACCAGTGAAATGTCAAAGTCACTATCTGCACAGATTATCTGCTGTGCAAGTGTCTGCAGTGTTAGCACAAGAAACCCAGAAATGTCTATAACTTTTCAATCAAACTCACAGAAGAAAAACTTTAAGTCTTTTAATATACAACTGGACTTTTAAATAGGTTGTTCAATTCTGCCAGTTCCTGCTTTACTCCATTGTCTAGAAGCACTTTCAGGTTTCAGCAACTCCATCTCCCAACTAGTTGTTCTTAAATACTTGTGTTGACATGTCTTTTTTTCCTCTTTTTTTTTTTCCTACTGTGTTCAGCTGCAATAGTGCCTCATTTGACTAAAAGTCAGAAGTTGCTTTTTCTTCTTTTCTGAGAGATCCAAGTAGAGGATAAATACATTTAACTTGGCTTATTCCAATCTCTATACAGAATGACTCAAGAACAGGAGGCACTGAAGATTATGTACATTAGCAGGGTTTTATTATGGCAAAATCACTTTTCCTATTAATATCACATTTCTAGTTACCTCACAGAGGCAAATGACGCACAGCTCAATTTAGATTGTGCAGCTCCTCAAACTGAGATGGAATTCTGACTTCACTGAGGTGAAGGGAAGGAAATCCTTCCACTGATTTCAGTGGGAGCTCAGCTTAACATGCAGACTCTATAATATATGTCTGTAGGGTCTGCACCATAAATCGTGTTATCGCTCACTGACCTGAACAAATCCAGTACACCATCACTTACCTAATTATTTTGTACATTAAATATATATATCAGTGACAGCTATGCAGACAATCCTCAAGAAACTCATTAAAACAAATAGTTGATACAGATAACAAAACAAACAACAAAATCCAACCCCCACCAACTAAAAAACAGTATATGTGAGGAAGCAAACTGAATTTTTTTTCCCCCCACGCAGAGAAGGATACTATTCAAGCTATTCAGCAAAGTATAGCCTATTAAATAAAACGCAAGACATTCTGTCTTTTTGCCTTTCATATGTCACCAAAAATATACCCTGTACTTCCGTGTGAGAGCTACGTACATGAATCTGCAGTCTTTAGTGATATCAGGATGACATAAATAACTTACCAGCAAGTTCAGAAGTATATGAAAGCTGTCTCACTTGAGCTTACTGTGGTACAAGGACTATAGGAAAGATCCAAAGGTATGGTTGTATGGTAATATTCAGAACACAGACTGCATTCTTTATCTTTCTAGAAATCACTCTAATCACATTAACAGTAGGCTAAATTAAATTATGCCTAAAGTCGTATTTACTTTATGTCAAGTCAGCATTTCTACATCATCTAATAGCCAGTTCTACCTAGATCTGCAACCACTTATACTCTTTATCGTTTCTCAGTTTGATCTCAAATTTCCCTGTGATATTAAATACCACTGTGTGTATTCTGATAATGACATATGGGGAAGTATGAGGTCTGGGAAGAATCATGTTTTTCTTCTGGCTAAGGTTCTCTATGATCTGTTTTGCCTAAACTAAATTCCACCTAACTTCCAGAAAACATGGACTATTTTTTCTGGTTGTCACAATCTGGAAAGTAATGGAAAACAGTGTTAAAATTTAAGGTTGCAACCTCATGGTTATCATCCATATTCTTTACAGTACATCCATACGGCTTTATGTTCACAACCTGCAAGAAATTGGAAGAACTTTCCAATAGCTCATCTTAGAAGTTTAAATATAAATTTTAAATACTAATTCTTATATATTTTTAAAGTATATCAACTTTTTTTCCTGAATCATAATCACGTTGTCCAGTTTATGCTGAAAAGGACTTCAGATATAATACAAGAAGAAATATTTTAAAACATTATTTTGCTAAACAAGTTAGGTCTCCTCTGAGTATTCATAATGCATATTTAACAACTATTTTAATTAAGACACATCTCTGTAGTTAGCTTGAAACCTATATTTCAATCTGGCTGCTTTATTATGATTTTCAAGTTTCCTGTATCACACGCACATACATTTTGAAAAACAAATATAAATAAAATATGACAGAATAAGCACTGATTAGAACATTTTGGAACTTCATTAACATACTCAATTTACATGGCATAATCTGTTAACATCTGTGTGTGAAAAAAAAATCCCCCAACATCTTTCACACTACACAGCTGAAAACAGCCTTTTTTTTTTTTTCTTCATTTACTGCAATAAATAAAACAGTATATTTCTTCTCTCATTTAACAGGAAGCCAATGAGTGCAATTACTGAGTTAGCATAGAATATTAAAAGGGAGAAGATGAAACTGTGATGCTGAATAGTTCAAGTTATTTGTTAGTCCAAGACCTAGAACAAGAAATTCCCTCCATCAGACAGTAATTCAGAGGTCTGGAAGGCCCCAAGATAAATAACCTAGACAACAGCATTGCCTCCCTCAGCATTTTTCACATTTCCCAATTCCCATCATCCTAACTGCATGGTGGAAATTTAAACAAGAAACAAAATAATAAGGCTGGGGAAAACATACAGTTATTAACACTGACATACAGAAGGTTCTGAAGCCATTGCTGTTATCAGTGTCCCATATTAAATCTTAGTTTACTTAAATGCACATTCACTGCTGTTCTTGTTATTTTTTTTAACTGGGAAAATGGTTTTCAAATCTAAATAAGAAAATAATAAAAGCCTGCCAAGAATTTACATTTATTTAGAAGGTTGCTAACTGTTGGCATAAAATGCAATTTTATTACAATTACATTCAAAGTATGCTTACAGAAAGGTATGATAAGTATCATCCATTTTAGTTCATTCAGGGACTAACAATGAAAGCCCTGCCAACTATACAACTGTCAGATTTTTGCTTCAGTTGAATGGTTTTACTCAATGTCCATTTGTATGAATAAATCAAATACTGAAGTCTTTGCTTAGGCTAGAAAAGCACCTGTAGTATTGCACTATTGAGAGTTGAGTGTACAACATACCTAAACAGTAACAGATTTGTGTTTTTAAATTAGAGTACGCCTATCTGAAGATTTTTAATCAAACAATTCAGATATTCTTCAGGTCTGTAGAGATTCATCCAGCAAAATACTAAGCCTTTAAAAATCAGACTGCTCTGTGAAGGCCTATAAACAAATAACTGTTCACAACGTCTTAATGTGCAGTTCATTATTTACAGAGACCTACCGTGCCAGCATCCTATCACCTCTAAGTTTTTTTTTTTGTCTTTCTGTTGTTTTCCCTTTTCCACATCCTTTGCCCTGGGTATCCTTCTGCTTCAGAAATAAAGGTTCAGGAAATTCTTACTTATACTTCAGAAATGCTGTCAGGAAATGAATGCAAAAAGTTCTGTATTTGCAAGCTTCCGGAAAACAAGAGTGGATCAAAAATGATCACTTGGACTTAGGATTCTACAACTAAATAGCTAAGATCTTCATCTCCTAACACTTGAAAATCAGTTCTGAAAACAAGAAGACCAGAGACATTTGGTCCTACACCACATTCAACTGCGCTGCTGAACGTCCATGTTGCAGTGACAGCCACGGACTGAGTGTTGAGCAGATACTGACCTTTCTGTTTGTTATTCTACCCATTCACTTTCCTCTTCCACTTAGCTGAAAACATCCCAGTGTGCTCCTTCCTCTGTCGCTATCTCCATCCCTGTCACCTTGTCCCAGCTACATCTTCTCCTCTGCATCCAGCTGCAAACCTCCCATATGCATATACGCTATGAGAGAAAACATTTCCCAGATGAAGAACAGCATAAAATATGGTTATTTACAAAGTATGATGGCTTTCTAATCCTCTGATGAGTTTGAAATCCAGACTATTACAGTGCACCTGTTTCTTCTGAACATCAACAACAAAAGGCCAAACACAAGTTCTTCGTGACCTCTTACCCTTTTATATCTCAGGACTTTCTCTTCAGCTGACAAGTTTAAAAATCATATTTCAACCACATCATGTACTCTTCCAAGCACAAAAATGAAGTGTATGAATGTAGCAATCAGAAGGGCTAACGCAATGGAAATAGCATTACAAAAAGGTGGAAAGAAAATACAGCGCTCACCCGGATCGGAAGATTTTGGGCTCACAGGGAAACGCTCCCACCCATTTAACTGGAATATCATTCCTCACATAAATTAATGAGACATAGTCCTATAACTTTTGCATTTACTACAATATATGTTATCAACAACGTGCAAGATACATTCTTCCCTGTTATTTTTACAAGCACTTTTAAAATGGTAGTGGTGGTTTCTTTGTTGTGTGTTGCTTTGAACTCTTTCATATAAAAATGCTAACAGCAGTACAACCTCCACTGTTAACAGCAGGCTACTCTCCATCACTAGGCAATAGGATGATATCTTCACTTGAATTTATCATGAGGGAAATACACAGAGCAAATAAAGTAACAATATACCTTCTTTATGAATGTAACTATAGCTTCTGGACTTCTCGAATCAGCTTTGTATTCCTTGTGCTTCCTGCATTCTTTGCGTTTATCCTAATTTGAGAGGGATTTTGTTTTCACGGGACTATAAAAGATAGATCATTCCCTCCAGAAAGACTAAACCTGTACTGTGACCTAGCCAAGTAAGTCAGCTTGCACAAGCTCTGCAGGAGGCAGAATGCTGACAGAGTGGCAGTTCTGCAGACTGGGGAGCCCACTGGCTCCTTGCCCTTTAGGAGTTACTAATTAAAATGACCGAATGAGTAGCCACTCACTGTAGATGAAAGCTCTGTGATTAGCCCTTATCATAGCTGTTCTATCTTCAGAGGACTCAGAGTGTTAATGAGATTACACATGTTTTAAGATGCTGTTCATGATAAAGCAGCAAGAGTGATTCACATCAAGTCCATCACTGAAAGCAACGCTAGATGCCCGTCTGGAGGCCAATAAAAATTTTACATGAAACCTGTCTGAAAGATGAAAACTACAGCTGGCAGATGATGCTGAAAGATTTACATTTGAGTGAGAAAACAGCAAAGCAATATAAGATTTTTCAGGAAACTATCAATAAGACTTTTCCAATAAACTTCTAAGGGGGCACTGGCATGTATGTTGAGGCAATAGCATTTTTTGCCCCTTTCCAAACCCCCAGTTCAGTTTCTGTTCCTGTGACCTGCACCATGGAGTCCTCTCTAAGGGCCAGGAGCTGGACATTATATCACTTAATAGTAAGGTAAGAACTATGTGAATATTTCTGTAGGCATGAAAGATGGCTCGATAAAAATATTTTACTGAAATATATACCACAAACACTAAAATCAGAGACATTATCCCCATTTTGATTATTTGTTAATGATCTTTGCTGTATTTATCTTATTCTTTCTTTTTCTCTTGATTAGCTCCTGATGGAATACTAGTTTAAAGGAGTTTGTTCCAGAAATCACAGAATCACAGTAATATTTTTTCCTTTTCCCCATTTTATATTAAGACACTTCAGAACCACCCACTTGGAAATAATTTGTGAGCAATATCATCTCTATCTCAAAATCTGGGCTTTAATGAACTTATTTTTGTGGATGTTTTTCATTTACAGCAAAGGTTAAAGTTCTTCTAAAGTGTTTAATTACTCATCAACAAGAGACTTTTTTGTACACATGCTAAGGGAAAAAAAAAACAACAAACAGCTGGAAATTATATACAGAAAAAGAAGTAACAGAATGAAAAGAACATCAAAGAGTACCAACTCTTACTGAAATTTACTGAAAACTCTAGATTTTGTTTACATATAGTACAGCTTGTATAGAATAGGGCACTGTGAAGAAACATCCGTACTCTGCTGATAAGAAGAATATTACTGAAGCTAGCTCAGTAAATCTTGCTCTTCCATATCTAGTAAGACTCAAAGGAAACACCATCGACAGGATCAAATAAATTAAGACAAGGGGATTAGCAGTCCTCCTCCCATGGAAAAGGCAAAAACAAAAAGAAAATATTTGTTAGTACTTGAATTATAGAATCATTTAGGTTGGTGTCATGGTTTTACGATTTTTAGTTATCTGTATTCCACATCATAACATCATGTAGTGCATTGGCAGTTAAAGAGTTAATGCTTCAGTTCCGTGGATCGTCGATAGTTCCGGGTACCTGGTTCTCAGAAGAGAAGAAGAACTACATTTCCCAGGGGACTTTGCTGCTCTGTTACCATTTTCTGCTCAGAGGGAAAGATAAAACTATTTGTATATCACGAGACCTTCCATCTTCTCTCCCCGTTTCTCTTCCCGGCAGCATCTCGCTCCCCAGCCATCTCACTGTCAGTATGAGAGTAAGGCCTACCTTAATTTTGGACACTCTCTCTCATTGTATTGGATTTATTAGCTCAAATTGTAAATATATTATAGTGTGTTATTTTGCATATTGTATTAGTTTGTTTCTCCTCAGATCGTTGCTGCTGTTTTGTTTTTAGGCCCATTTCCCTACCCTTTTTCCCTTTTCCCTTTCCCAGGGTGTGGGCCCGTGGATCCTCCGCCCCAATAGTCACGGAACCAGGACAAACCTGCCCGTAAACCGTTGACAGTTGCAAGGATCAATAAGATCATCTAGTCCAACCATAAACTGCTGCCTGTGACAGCTCTAGATCACGTCACTCAGTGCAACATCTACTCTCCTCCTGAGAACCTACAGGGACAGACTCAACCACCTCCCTGGGCAAGCCTGTTCTAATGTCTCACCACATTTTCTGAGAAGAAATTATTCCCAGTACCCAACCTGAACCTCCCCTGGTTTAACTTAAGGCCATTACCTCTTGTCCTATCACTAGTAACCTGGGAGAAGAGGCCAACCCCTATCTCGCTTCAGCCTCCTGTCACGTAGTTGTAGAGAGCGACAAGGTCACCCCTGAGCCTCCTTTCTCCAGACTGAATCATCCCAGTTCCCTCAGCTGCTACCATAAGACGTGTTCCAGACCCTTCACCAGCTTCACTGCCCTTCTCTGGGACATACTCTAGCACCTCAATGTCTTTCTTGTAGTGAGGGGCCCAAAAGTGAACATAGTACTCAAGTTGCAACCTCATCAGTGCTGGGTACAGAGGGACTGAGTACTTGCTACACTGCCATCTCATTCCCATATGATGTGTTTGGAAACTGCTTCCACACTGCTAAAAAGTCATTTGAAGTCTATGCTTTGCTTCATTTCTGCTTCACTTGCTGGCTGTCCTGGATGAGATGGGCACTGTGGGTGGTACATTAAGGTCAAGTCCTTTAAGGATGGATCACAGTGTAGGCCAGATCCAGCTGTGAAGGAGCACAAGCTGGCTAAATGAGCCTCTCGGGTCTAACAAAAGAAGCCCTCCTGCCTATAGGTATAGAGTTAAATCCAAAGGTATATATTTGTGATGTTATAATTGCCTACCTCTGCATTTGTAATTAGGAACTAAACATTAAAAAGGAAATCTTATCTTATGAGAAGGTTTATTTGGGAACATTCTCCTCTCTGAATATGGAACCTGGGGGCTATTCTTAAACTAATGTACTATTCTTCAACTAATGTACAGAGAATTCACTGTAATTTTAGTAGTCTAGCATGCTAACAACTTAGAACTTTTACCAAGAATTCACATTTGATGGTGTAGTCAATACAGTGCTATACATCTTCATTCTTACTGATGCTAGCAAAAATTTCACAACATACATATGATTTTGGTGCCTGGAATAAGGTTTCACTAAAAAAAAAAAAAAAAAAAAAGGCTTTTTAATAAAAATCTTGTGATATTCATTATACCTTTTCTGTGCATCATTTTGTTGGCAAAGTTATGACAACTTTTAACTTTGAAAATGTGACATTTGTAAAATCAATCAATAAAAATCATTCTGAAAACAAATCCTCAATAACACACACTAACTTTATTACTTAACACTCCTAACCTGGTTTCACATTATGAGGTTTTATAGACTTTTTTCAAATTATCAGCTTTTGAGCCTGTAGACCACTTTCAACTACATTTGATAAACATATCAAAAATATTAAGATCCTGAATATTCAAAAGTGTGGCAATAGGGAAGCATAAAAATATTGTAAATGACAAATTAATGCTTATTAATGAACCTACTGATGGGAAACCTTGCAGCTGCAGGGTCAGGCAGCACAAACAGTCTGCTTGTACTGCCAGCTGGTCAAAAATGATTGATAATTTATCCATGGTATTTTGTAGGTAGGAAGGAGCACAGGATATGGTAGCGTGAGGAAGCAGGGGACAAAGAAAGGTTCTAGATGCATTTGCAGTTCTGAGAAGAGCTGGAGGTCTTGGACTACAGGGTGACAAGAAGGAAAACCGATCAAAATTGCACAGAATAAACTACTAGCTTATTAGTTCCACTGTTCACAGGACAACGTTATTACTAAAACACTGCACATTTTAAGTTGTAATGTAACAAATATTGCGTATCAGATTATTTTTCACATCTGGTAACTACAAATTAGTGTTTTATTTTTCTTTCAGATTATGTGATTTTGGTCAAGCTTTATAACACTGTAATGAAGATTTCCTTGAAAAGTGATATAAGACCTGATGTGCAGATATTTCACTTTTTACGACCTAGCTATAATACTTACAAGCTATGGTGCCAAATTTTTATGCAATGCTTGCTTTCATGGCAGAATTGTTTGTATGAATACAAACATTTACGTGGTAGAGGTTTTGTGCATGTCTTTTTTTTTGTTTGTTTCTTTACCTTTTAAAAACTTGTGTTATTTCTATGCAAATTCCTGGTATTTCAATAATTTTATTAAGAGCTGACAAATATGCTTAACGCTGTACCTACCAGTAGGAAAAACACTCATGTATAAACTCTCTTGTCAGCAACTTCTGAAACACTTTGGGAGATGCTTCAAAAATTTTTGTTTCATTTTGAAGTTCATTAATTTGACACATTTAAAATATATATGCATTAAAAACTCTGCATTCCTAGCTTTCATTAAAATGACTATATTGCAGAGAATGTGGTTTTGTCAGTTCCCTTTATTTCCTTCAAATTCACTGTTAAAGAGACAACATTTATTAGAGTTAGATTCTGAATTTATTTGTTCAATCAAAAACAAATAAATACTTGGTACAAAATGCACAGTAAGAAGAAGATCTGGCCCAGCTTTCTTTTGATTTTTTAAATGAAAAATAAGATATTATTTATATAGAGTGAAGTGGGAGTGGTATTCTGCATTACCAAGTGTACATATTGACTTCATAATACTCAAATAACAATCCGTCAGAACACTGTGGCAATTTCAGTAACACAGGTAGGCACATTTTCATACTCCCTAGAGCAGAATAGCTGAACAATAGGCTATGAAAGTACTTGTGGCTTGACTTACTTCTGTGACAGAAACACAGCCGTTCAACAAATAACGTACACTGCAATTCGAGTATCTATTAACTAGCTTTATTATATGCACACACAAACTCATTCACGCTGTAATTCCATTGGTTTCAGTAGTTAGTTACATAGGGAATGAGAAGAAAGAGAAGACAACAGTTTGTAAAGGAAAAACAGATGAAATAAATTGTGTTTAATGTAACAGCCTTCAGAGAAAACAGGATGACTTCCATACCTTCAAAATGCAAGTACACCCTTAATCTTCCTGCCAAAAAAACAAATGAAATGGAGGTGAAAAGAATACTATTCTCATTCGGATCAATATTTTTCTTGGTCTGAGAGCACAAGGGCATAATTTGACTTCAAAATAAAGACATAAAATGTGACTAAATTGAGGAAACAAATGCTTGGAATCTGCCTCCCTCAAATGCATTTTGGAGGAGCGTCACTCCTCCATGTGACGCTGAGCACTCATACTACAGCTCTATAGAGATAAGTCTGATACTCTAGACCAAATCATTGAAACATAGAGTATCCTAAGTTGGAAGAAACCCACAGGATCATCAAGTCCAACTCCTGGCTCTACATAGGACCACCAAAAATTCAAACCCTTTTTTTGGGAGCATTGTCCAAACGCTTCTTAAGTCTTGCAGGCTTACTTCATACTGTGACCACTGCCCTGGAAAGCCTGTTCCAGTGTCTTACCACCCTCTCAGTGAAAAATCTTTTCAAAATATCCAATTTGATTGCCTGCAGCATCCTGGGTTCAAATTCACTAATGACTCCAATTTCTTTTTCTTCAGGCAAACAAGAATATGAAGCTTGGCTAAATGTCTTAAAAGCTCAGAAAGGCATAGGCTGTACCTTAGCTATTCATGATGCCAGCAGGGCCATCCATCTTCCACATCTTAGTCTAAAAGTTAGACTATTCATCCAGGGTGTATCTAGGCCTCGTTAGTGCAAAGAGTATTGAAACACCGGGAAATTCAGGGAAATACCACAATCACCTAGCACGTGTCCTGAATGAGACTGTTTTGGACTCCTCTTCCAAAAGCTAAGCTACTTTGCAGCAAAACATGGCATATCATGCAGAACAGACAGGATAGGCTGCCCAAGTCCCATAGTTGACCTACCCTTGTAGGGAAAAAATAGAAGATATGGAAATAACTCCCCGATACATGTATGCTTTTTAGAATTGACATTGATTCGATAACTGAACAGACCAAATGAATTCCATTGTCTTCAGAAGATACCTAATCTAGGTACGTAGCCAGTAGAGACAGAAAATTCAATGTCCTGATGTATATCTAAATAGGCATTTACTTCTCTGGATAGCAAAGCTGGGCATATTTGCTCATGTCCTTGGCTCAGATACACTGTGCCTAACAATGAGTTCAATTCAAAATTCACAATTCTCAGAAAGAAATCTGACCATGTAATTGGAGTCCTACTCCAAGCCCCAGATAGAGCTGAAGCCAAGGCACAAATGGAATTGATGAGGGATGTAAAAAATAACAAGAAAGGATTCAAAAATAACAAGAAGGGATTCTACAGGTACATTGGTAAGAAAAGACAGATCAGGGAGAGTGTACCTCTCTGATAAATGAGAAGGGAGAACTGCTTCAACAGACATGGAAAGGCTTCCTACATCTCTCTCCCTGAAACTCTAGGGAGGGGCTGGGGCAGCAAATCCCTCCTGCTGTAAGCAAAGAGCAAGTTCAAGACCACATGCTGAAATTAAATGTGTACAAGTCTGGATGACATACATCTCAGGGTCCTGAAGGAATTGGCTGATATGTGGTTGCCAAGCAACTCTTCATCATATTTGAAGTCCACAGTGACTGGAAAAAGGGAAACATCACTCCCATTTTTGTGCCTGGGAAGATAACGTAACCGATCTTCCTGGAAGATATGTTAAGGCACATGCAAGATGAGAAGGTGATCCAAGACAGCCAGCACAGCTTCACCAAGGGAAGATCATGCCTGACTAATCTGGTGGCCTTCTATGATGCAGTGACAGCTTCAGTAGACAGAGTGACTGATGTCATCTATCTGGATTTGTGCAAGGCCTTTGATATGGTTCCACATCATGTTCTTATTTCTAAATTGGAAATACATGGATTTGAAAGGTGTACTACTCAGTGAATAAGGAATTGGTTGGATGGTCATAGCCAGAGGGACATGGTCAATGGCTCTATGTCCAGGTGGAAGGCAGTAATCAGCAGAGTCCTCCAGGCACTTCTAGATGAACTAGATGATCTTTGAGGTTCCTTCCAACTAAAGTCATTCTATGACTCTGTGATTCTACGATATGTCAGGTCTTGTGGTCAAAGTGAGAAATTCTCACATTTGGCTTGTAACTTCTTTCCCATGCTAGAGTTGCACTTTAGACTTCTAAATTATTTTTGAGACAGAAGGTGTTCCTTCTTCGCTCAAATCAGCTCTGCACAGTTCTCATATACAGTAATTCCTTCTCTGCTGATCTGAGGTAGTATCATCCCTAGATATCACCTAGGTTACTAAATGCACTTTCAGTTGTATGACTCACTTCACATATACCACAGAAAATTACCTCAAAAGTATGTAAAATGCCATATTTCATTAAAATATACCTGTGGTTAGACATCATAAAGAACACAAATCAACCTCATCCCACTTGTCTACATGTCTTTCAAATGGGTGATAGAACTCATATGAGAGCTATCTAAAGAGAAAAGGATTCAGTAGACTGCCTTTACTACCTTTACTGTTACAAGAACTAAATATCAATCTTTTATATTTATTTTTAACTTTTTTAATATATATTTTCCTGCCACAGAGTGCATAATTCTTTTATTGTTTTAACAATTATAAAAAATGTTCTGTAGGAGAAAATACACACCAAGAGATTCTCAATACTTCATGGAGAAACAGAAAAAAAAACATAGAAAGGAAAAAGACAGGATAACAAAAGCCCTCAAGGATGCCAGCCTATGCAGAGATTTACTGATTCTCACTTTATTTCAACACAAACTGTTGGCCATTTTGTTATTGTTAATGATTTCAAGGCCATAAGAAGGGAGTTCATTCTGCTGTGAGGAAACATCTTCCACATCAATGTGTATTCTGTTTTCTGTAATTTCACATAGATATCCTCAACTTACTGTTCAAAGTCTTGACTCTTCTCATTTTTCACTGCTGCATGTCCAAATTTATTGTAATTGTGGATTTATTCTACTGAAGGCCTAAGTCTAGCTACAAGATGGTTAAGACTGATGTAATACTGAAATAAATCCCACCACCTATCAATACACTTTCAGTCACACAAAAGCAACTGAAATACCACTCTGCAGCACAATTCAATGACAAGTTTCTGTAACCAGTGTGCTGTCTGGCTGAACAAACAAGAAATCTCCTTGAGAAAAATTAAATCTCTTGCATGATCCAGAGCAGTCTGAGAGTATCACAGCTCTTCCCCTCATGTGGTTTATGCATTATCTCACCGTGGCTTTTGTAAAGATGTTAAAATACAATGCTTGAACTGGTAAAGACCAATCAGTTAACATATTTCATATCCTTTCAATACAAGACCCTTTCTAAGTCTTTGTTCAGGCTAGTGTGAACAGTTCAGAGTTTCATTTCTGAGAAAATACTCCACAGCTTAATAGACTGAAGTGTTTGTTGTTTCTTTTTCCTAAATCTTTCTCTATCCATACTTTTGTCTCTGCAGGCCAATTTAGACACTTTCTCTCCATTTTTTTATGATGTTGAATTAGTTACAGATTGTTACTGGCTTCATCTCTGGCTCTCCCTTTAGTCGTCTTTTTGGTCAGCTCAACAAATTTCATGTTTTACATAATTCTACACAGATAAGTCTACAGGTGTTTAGTTATTCTTGTGTGATTTTCCTGTGTTTCCCACATTCCACAGCAGCTATCATCAGTTACATCTTAGCTCAGAGATTTTTATGCTATCTTTCAATCCTTATGAGATCCTTCTTTAAATTCCATTTAAGTTTTAATTTAGTCAGATTTTAGTTTCCAATGAAAGTATCCATATTAAAATAAAAGAGACAAAATAGACAAAATAAGACAGTAAGATTCATAAACACCTGAACATAAGTTTCTGAGATACTCAGAAATGCCTTGGTTTGAGAAGAAAGGACATTGAGCTCCAACAGTATCTGCGAGGAGTGAATCAGCACCTAAATTAAGCCTGGGTACCAGGGAACTCCTCATCTGCTACCAATGGTCAAGTCATACTTTAATTACCAGGACAGCTATGAATGCAGTGCCAAAATATATCCAGGGGAGATGTGTCCCTCTCTCAGGGCTTACACATATTCAGTGAATTAAAAACAGCAGTAGGATCATTAGACAATGTTTTCTCCTCTACCAGAGGTCTTCTTACTAGGTCACAGAGTCAGGTTCCTTTTTCTAAGTTTCTCTCTGGACATGTAAGTCTTGAATTGCTTCCTGACCAAGTTTCCTAAAGAAGGACTGCAAAGAGGCCTCATCTGGAATATGCTCCTGTCCTGCACATATGTGGGATTCACACAGAAGTGTGGCAACCTCTAGATATGCAATGGCAATAACTCTGTGATGAGAGTGTGTCCCGCCTCAACACTCCTATATTTATATGACGCCTTGGCTCTTTGCAAGTTGTTTTCTGCTGTATTATCGCATGTCCAGCTAGGTCTCAGTTGTGTTCCATGAAGAGTCTCCCCATTGCAACATCTTTCTCCTTTTCCAGCTACCAAAATTATTTCTGTAAGGAAATACCCTTAAATCTTATGTGAAATCCATATTTCTTCACTGTACCTAAAGTTGTCCAATGTCTATTAGTAGAATTAAATATTTCTTCAGAAATCATCCTGTCATCACATTGCTCAGAGATGAACAGCATTCCAATTTTGAATTGTGATGCGTGAGTTTATATACCTCAGTGTAAATGGGGAATAGTAGTAGAGAGGCTACCTTTAAAATCCTCACTTCAGAACAGGAAAGCATTCCCTACAGTATAGGACATGGGCTTTCAAGCATCTTTTCCCCTCAAATAGGGTATATCAGTGTATTTCAAATGAGGGATGTATTTCACATGCTTTGTTTGCACCTCAGAGACAACTGTAGAATTCTTTGTTAAATTTGAATGGAGAAGAATAACAACATTAGTGGGAAAAAAAAAACAATCTAGATATCATGCAGCAGCTGTTGATAGCCCAATAGACATTGGAGCTGTGTAAATAAAGGAATGCACCCCAGAGCTTTTGGGCCATGATAAGTGAAACTTTCTGCCTCTGGGTTATTCTGGGTAATCTGCTCTGTATCTGCGTTAATCTGCAGGATCATATTTGGGAGCTGATATCACTGAAAACTCACCGGGTAAAAACTGATTACTGTATGGGCATTCCAGTCATTTCCACAAGCACTTATTGCTTGCCCAAATAAAGAGGTCAGGCATGTACAAGCCAAAATGGGCTGGGAGGATGATACCGATGCAATCTGAATTTAGATTAGTTTGCACTACCATGAATCTGTACTGTAATTTGAAAGACAAAGGTCCTATTTCCCTACGCTTTGCTATTTGATTTTACTGACCATCTTCACTGCCTGGTTTGATTTGGATCAAGCATCAGACAATATCGCTCACTTCCAGTTCTGGTCTCAGGTATGCAATGAGACTATAATGAAAACATGAAAAGCCAAAACCTAGGGCTTTCACATTATCACGACTCTGTGAGCTGCACTGCCTTCCTGTGTGCCCTAGCTTGCTCATATATGCATGAGAACAAAAAGAATAAGTGAGAACAAGGTCTTACAGACAGGAGTTAATTAGATTGAAAAACAGACAAGGCTATCCTTTTAGGTCTGCCCCCAACGTAAAAAACTTATGTGCAGACATATTGCTACTAAGGACTGGAGCTCTGTTCCAGACACTTAATGAAAGTAGTGCACGGGAATATAGAAAAACAGAAATGTCTGTTATGTGCTGCCTTCCACACATTTTCAATAACACTTGAGGGCTTAACATCTTTTATGCTTTTGAAACCATTCTTAATAAAATAAAATTAGACCTTTCACAAATCTCTCACCTCCTGGGCCACCTCGACCTAGATCAATACACTCTTGTTAACTGCTATTATGTGCTGTTCACAGGTCCTCCATCAGTTTCTTGTTGAAACAGCAGTTTTCAGTGTGACGGGACTACCTGAATTAATTTTCAAGTATGATTTTAGGAAATAATGTGTCCAATTATTGAGAGCCCTATGTTATCACATCCATTAAATTTTCTGTATTCACTGTTTGTTTTGTTCAGTCCAAAAATTCTAGCTTGTTTTGTGTGATTTAACAGAAATTTTTGGAAATATTTTTAAAAAGAAATGTTCAAAAATGGATAAGCATTTTAAACAGCTTCATGTTCTAAAACTTGCACGATGAACATTCTCACTATAAGAAATGGGTGTGTAATATTTTTAACATAATTTTAAGTTTTTTATGTTGATGTGACATATCAATTTCCAAGCTTCATAGTATTCCATTACATTCTCATTAAAAACATGATTTAAGCTTTATACTCAAGTTCTGTGCTGAGTGGTTTACAGATTTCTTCCCCACTTCCACTATAAAATCTGTTTTTTTCTTCCACATGGATCATGTATCCTCTTGTCATCTTCAGTTCAACTACACAGCATATAATATCTAGTGAATCACTTCTTACAGTGTGTTGTGCTACTTAAAGTGAATCACGAAACTGCAAAAACAATCTTCTGGATTGTTTCCTCAAATAGTCTCTCTTTGCAATCACTTATTAAATGAAAATTGATTTGCTCATATTCAAGAAATCAGAACATTCAGACAAATGCCAGTTTATCATGAAGCATATCTAAACCATTGTCTCCATATAATTATAAAATTTTTACTGATCATAGAATCATAGAATCATTAAGGTTGAAGAAGACCTCTAAGATCATCTTGTCCAACTGGCCACCTACCACCAATACTGCCCACTAAACCACGTACCTAACCACGATGTATTGCAAAGTTAAGGGATATGAAAATAAGTTCAAGCTAAAGTCTTTTTTTTTTTTTTTTTTTTTTTTTAATCAAGACCCAGGTAGCAATTTAGGCATTTGTTGAAACAGAATTTTTAAAGCTTTGCATGTACTTCAACACTTCAGATGTCCACAATTTTGTGCAGGCATATGCAGGCCTGCAGTTACAGTTCACACTATAGCTACCTCCTGCCCTGCACCATCATGGTGGTGGCTCTTCTTGCTGAGCAGCCCAGCCCAGCCCCTCAGCACCAATCAAATACTGTTGTGCTATTAACTCCACCTGGGCTGAGATCAGAGCACTGGTTGCAGTGCAGTGCCAGCTCAAGTTATGGCAAAAACATTTATGGATTTTTATAGATTGGCTGAACAGTCCTGCGAACAGCGAAAAACTGGAATCTGAGAGCAAGTTTCACAATTGCCAAAAAATAATCAATTTGTTGGTTTATTTGTGACTCCATTTTCAGTCAGCATAAATACATTACATGCAGATTTTCAAATGGAATGCATAGAGTTGCAATCCAGAATTTGATCATGTCTCTATCAGACTTTTATAAGCCCTCTCTTACCAGAGAAATATCCCTCACTTCACAGTCACATCTTATTCGTGTTATCACTTTTGGCAGTATGTATGTATGTGAACAACTGCTTTCAAGGATGAAGAACAGGAAGAGTAAAATTTCATCAAAAATCTCTGACGAACACCTGGAGAGCTCACTACACATTACAGTCACCACCATCAAACCAGACTGATTCATTAGTTTAACAAAGTCAAATATCGCACTAGTTTTATGGTTTTGTTGCTTTTTTACATGCTTCAATTAAAAAAAAATAAAATAAGTTTTATCAATTACATACATTAACCATATTGTATCTTTTATGAGGGCTGCTCTGAAAATAATGCCTTCTATTTTATGATGTTGGCCCACAGCGTCAGAGGCAGATGTTGGTGGTAAGGCCATAGGAGTGTTGCGAACAACTAGATCACGCTGCCCAACCTGTCTTTGAACACTTCCAGGGATGGGGTATTCACAGCTTCTCTAGACAATCTGTCCCAGTATTTCACCATACTCTTGAGTAAAAAATTTCCTCCTAACATCTAAGTAATTCTCCCCTCTTTTAGTCTCAAGCCATTCCCTCTTGTCCTACCACTAGTAGGACGTGTAAAAAGTCAGTCCTCTTCCTGTTTATAGCCTCCCGTCAAGTATTTGGCTGCAGTGAGGTCTCCCCAGAGCCTTCTCTTCTCTAGATTGAATGAGCCCACCTGTCTCCACTTTTCTTCATAACAGTGGTGCTGCAGTCCTTTGATCATATTCATGGCCCTCCTCTCAGCCCGCCTCACTAGCTGCACATCTTTCTTGTGTTGGGTGCCGCGGACCTGGATGCAGTACTCCAGACGGGGCCTCACATGGGCAAAGTAGGGGGTGACAAACACCTCCCTTACCCTGCTGGCCACCCCTCTCCTGATGCAGCCCAGGATACAGTTGGCTTTCCAGGCTGCAAGCACACACTGCTGGCTCACATCCAGCTTTTCATCCATCAGAACCTGTAAGTCCTTCTCAGCAGGGTTACTTTCAATGAGTTTTCTCCCAGTCTGTATACATATCTGGGATTGCCCTGACCCAAGTGCAGCACCTTGCACTTGACCTTGTTGAACTACATTAGACTCTTGTGTGTCCACTTTTCATGCCTGTCCATGTCCCTCTGGATGGCATCCTTTCTGTCATATCATCTGTACCACTCATCTTAGTATCATCAACAAACTTGCTGAGGGTACGCTTGATCCCACTGTCCATGTTGTTGATAACATGCTGAAGAAACATGCACTGGTCCCAAGGGACCCCTGTGGGACACAGCTTTTCACTGGTCTCCATCTGGACATAGAGCCATTGACCACAACTCTCTGGCTGTGACCATTCAACCAACTCTTTTTCCACCAAACAGTCCACCCTTCAGATCCATATCGCTCTAATTTAGAAATAAAGATATGGTGTAGGACCATGTCAATGGACTTGCACAAGTTCAGGTAGACATCAACTGGTTTTCCATTATCCACCAAAGTTATCACTCCATTGTAGAAGGCTACTACATTTGTCAGGCATAATCTGCCCTTGGTGAAACCACTCTGGCTGTCTTGGATCATGTCCTCTTCTCACATGTGCCTTCACATAGCTTCTGAGGAGGATCTTTTCCATGATTTTCCTAGGCACAGACATGAAGCTCACCAGTCTGTAGTTCTCTGGGTATTCCTTTCTCCTTCTCTTAAAAATAGAAGCAATATTTCCCTTTTTCCAGTCACAAAGGACTTTGCCTGACAGTCATGATTTCTCAGATATGATGGAGAGTGGCTTGGCAATCAATTCACCCCGTTCCTTCAAGACCATGGGATGCATATCATCCGATCCCATAGACTTGCACACATTCAGTCTTATCAGGCAGTCTCAGACTTGCTCTGCTGTTACAGTGGGAGGGATTTTTGCTCCCTCAACTCTTGCCTAAAGGTTTAAGAAGCCTGACTATCAGTGAAGACGAAGGCAAAGAACTCACTGAGTACCTCAGCATTCTCCATGACTTTTGAAGCCAGTTCTCCCTTCTCATTTATCAGAGGGAGTACACTCTCTTTGGTCTTTTTCTGACCAACGTACTTGTAGAATGCTTTCTTGTTATTTTTCACATCTGTTGCCAAGTTCAGTTTCATCTGTGCCTTGGCTTTCCTGATCCCATCTCTACATGTCCAGATGGCATCCTCATATTCTTCCCAGGCCACACATCCTGGTTAGTTGCATCCTGCAGTGGAACTGCCAGGTCATAGTCTGAACCAGTATGTGAGCACCTGAGTGCCCAGAGCGGGCGGGGGGAGCCTAGATTCATCCTTACTTCCTCCCCCCGGTGCTCCCAGCTGTGCTTCCAGGTGTGTGTATGAACTCAGAGTCTGCGCATGGGTTCCCCCCCTCTCCTACCTTCTTCTGGTGTGCCAGAGTTTGAACCGGAGAGGGCTGTGCTCCTCAGCTCACCTTTTTTTCCCCACACTGTTGCTGGGAGGGGTGAGTTAATCCCTCTTTCTTTCATATCTTGTTCTATAGTGCCTGGATCTCAAATAAAGGCTCTGTCATCACCTTTGTTTGCTTTACACTCCCCATCTAATGTCAGCATGTCCAGTCTCCCAAAAGTGTGCCCCAGGTCACAATACACAAAACTCTGAGCATGACACCAGCCATGCAGCCATTCATTTAACTTATCTGTTCTTTCCCTTCTGCCTGGATCCCAGTTTTCAACTAGCAGGATCAAGGAGAACTCTACCTGTGCTTCTGATCCCTTCAACATCTTCCCAAGGGACATAAAATCTTTTTAAATATTTTGTAGTTTCTTACTTGCAGCCTCTCTTGACCCAGCTTGAAAGAGAAAGAACAGACAGTAGTCCTATCATAGCTATTAGCCTCTTCCTGATGTCATGAATGAATACACTGAGCAGGTGGCAAACCTCTCTGGAGAGATTATCCAGGCAGCAAACTGTCTGCCTCTCAGTGCCCCTTAGTGACTAAGACACGGTCTTATTTTGGCAGCTCTTGTTCTGACTTGTGCCTGTGTTTGGGCAGTCTTAATGTGGTTGTCCCTTTTCAGGTCTAAATCATTATCCACAACTTTTTCTCTTTTTATGCCCAGAGCTTCGTGTCTGTTCCTTACGGGCATTTCAGGGTCAAGGAGGAGGCTCCTCTTTCTGCTCTGAGCAGAGAGGAGCACACAGTCTCCTCACCTTCTGTGTTTTTGTCATCTATCTCCTCAGGGTTGGAAACTTGTTTGTCTTCTTCTTGCGGGGACTTCAGACAGGATTTTTGGTCTGCTTGTGTCACTGCACAATATCATGCATCAATCTCTCTCTCTCTGATTGCTGGATACTTCTCTGCCTAGTGATTTCCTATCGTAGTATGGCCACCTGCTCAAAAAGCTCATCGAGCTGGATACACAAGCACACATGACACCCCCTCTTCCCTCAGACCCTCAGGGGACTTCCAGATTCTGATCAAACAAGATCTCTTCCAACTCAAATGATTTTGATTCTATGACTTCTCCACAACTGAAGAAAGACCACAGAGAGGACATTGCTACTCACTATGGTGTGCATATGGACTTTGAAGCCAGGATGTATGTACTCCTGGTGTCATCAGTTAAATTTAGCCCAAGAGTCTGATTCCCCAACATTCTTGGACTTAAATGATAGAAAATTCAGGATCATTACTTCCCTCTTGTTTCTAAAAACTTTCATTGGACTTGGATGAAGGGATTTTCAGTTTCCTGAAAAATGTCCTCTCTAATTCTGGTCTGTATGTAGTGTTCCTGTTTACAATTAGAACAGTGTGAGAAATTGGTAGATGACCTCCTGACAAGAGGGTCTAACACATCTGTTTCATAAGTTGACCATCAAAAGGAAAGAGGGAAACCTAATTTGGCATGGCATGCATCCTTGCATCATACCACTGCTCTAATTTCAGTGCTTTCTGAAAGCTTATTTTGGTGTGTATTGTGTTCTGGAATGACACAGAGCTACAACTGGTGAGATGCCAACAAACTTCCAAAAACAGCTTAACCAAATACAATCAGCTGAGCTGTGGAGATGTGAAATGCACATTTAGAAACACTCAGAGCTGGAATGTCAGAGAAGCTAAGTACAGTAAAGCCAGAGTTACGTGAATATCTAACATAAACATGAATATCACCAGTAAGGACATAAATAACAGTACTTTCATTTTTAAGTAACTCTGAATTTCTAAAGCTCTTAAAATATTAATTCAGATCTCCAAATTCACTAAGATAGGTAGCTAAGGATTGTTAATCTTATTTTTACTGCTGGGTAAACTGAGGCAGAGAGGTTCAGTGACTTACCCAAGGCCACAGAGGAAGTCACTGTCAGAGCCGGGATTAGAGCTCAGGAGTTTCTGGCTCCCAGTCCCAAGCTCAGACCACTAGACCATGGCCTCAGGACATTTCCAGCTGGTCTTCAGTCTAAAAAAAAGTAAATTCTCAAGTATGTTACAAGTATGTAACATATATATATATTTATTTACTTTGAATGTAATGGAATGAATGAGAACACATTGCTCATAAGTCAATGATGAAAAGAAAACCAGTATATTACCATTATCATACATCTGTGTATGATAAGGCTCTACAAAAAAAAATCTTGATTTAAGTTGCAGCCAATAAAAACTGCTGTTGTATTTTCAGAGTAAAGAACAAATTGCCTTTCCAACCCAGCCAGCGTGTCATTTATATTAATGGTGAGGAATGCTAAGTTGCTATGTGTGTAAGTAAACTCTATTAAGAAAGTCACGTCCCTTGGTGAAACTAGATCCTTAGTAAATTTTACTAGCTAAGCACTGAGCTCCATGTCAGAGTAATTACACCTTTTATCCACTGTGAGCTCTCTCTTAGCTTCTTCATACTCTTTAATTTCCCACTTCAACTAATTTAGCAGTACAATCGCGAAGGTTTCAAAAGGTTAGCTACTGAGGAACTGGCGCATGAATGTTCTGTTAAGCTCCATGCATTGAAATCACATCATGTAGAAGAAGGAATTAATTAAGTAACAATTAGGTAGTGATGGATCATTGACAACATATATACACTTTGCTGCTAAAATTAATCTCCCCTGTAAAGCTGATACATTGTGTATCTTCTCATTTATACACTGGCAAGATTTTTTTAATTTTTATTTTTAACTTGACCTATAAAATGGATAAGCTTCTCAACAACATGTGAAGAAATATAATAATTATCACATCTTTTATGGTACTATTGATTCTACATACTATTCTAAAATATAATATACCTTTATTTAAAAAAAAAAAAAAGCAAGAATTGAAATAGTAGTGAGAATAGCAAAAGGGGAAGAACTTTTTAAGGTAGAAGATATTAAAGTGACTGTAAGGACATTTTTTACATGAAAGTACTTAGTATGTTGAAAGTGCTAACAGTTCTGTAGCATTCTCTTGCCACCTTATTTTACAAGTTGCCATATTGTTTCCTTGTATCAGCTGCTTAATATACAGATTGGCATTTAGCCCAGACAATCCTCCATTCTAAAAGCCTCTTAGCAGATGAAAAATTCTTGGTTCATTCACACCTTGTATATAGGATGACAGGGCAAAAGTGACATCCAGATCCATTTAGAATATACTTTGAGTTTGATTCTCCTTTGCCTTGCACCTTGTGTAGTCATTTATAGCTGTGCAAAGTGAGCACAAAATGGATATAAAACACTCCTACCCATGTGAGGAGAGAATTCTGATTTCTTTGCATTATTTCCAGAGGTAATTACAAAGAGTGCCATGCAGTGAAAAAAATCTGGCTCCTCATAGAAAGTCTACAGAATTTTGACACAAATTTAAAGTAGCAGTTTAAATAAATTGCATTTATACTTTGGAGAAAAGTGTATTTTCTTATGCTATTTGTGTGGTAAATAGGAAAGTAGGAAAAAACATTAAATGTTAAACATATCCAAAGAAAACGAAAACTATTTCATCCTTGCTTTGGTAAAAACCATATTTAACTAGAAGTCCTAGATTATATTCTCACATACAGAAATCATGCCCTAGACAGAATCTCCACAAGTTCTATCTTTTCATGTGCTTCTTCTAAACCAACTATTCAAAAGTTACACTTACACACAACTATCTGTAATCAGTGCAACAGCTGGTATTATCACAACAGCTGGTCTCAGTCCATCAGAGTTCAATACTGTCCTGGCATCAGTACAGGTAGCAAATGACTGTCTTCAGCATTTACCAGAGATATCTCTGCTATATGATCTATCACCGCCATGACAAAGTAAGACCTAGTGCCAAACCTCTTCATGATACCAATTAATATATTTAGAAAAGGCCTGCAAATATTAGATTAACAAATGTGAGTTAACAAAACTGTAAGTTAGGATATAAGTAAGGATATAATGTAGCTACCACTGAAGGTGTGGTTAAAAATTGTTTCTACTTAACAATAAAAAATAATGTATAATAATTAATTTAACATGTTTGGACATGAATTTCCCCATTCTTCCTGGTGACCATCTTCCTGTCCCTTTGCTGATTGATGATCCTTCCCATTATAATCAGATGCCACTATGGGACTGGTAACTCAGATGCGTATTCTGAGCAGAAATAGAAGTTACTCGACTGCTTCAGTAGCTTTTGACGTAAGAATACTGCTAGAAAAAACGTCTCATGATTGTTCTGCTAGAAAATTTCTTTTAATCACAGTCAGGCACTTCAAAGAGTTATCCTAAGACACAGTTTCCATCCCTGATACCATTGTCCAGAGCTTTCCATAACCTTCAATGAAGCGTCTAGAGAACAAATGAACATTTGTTAAAATGTCATTTCATTACTACTGCATTATGGCTCACAGTTTCTTGGTTTTGCTGCTGGTTGGTTTTACTTTCCTTCCCATTCTGGATTCAGAGCCTCTTTAAACATTCTGAGTGCTAGTCTGGCTTGACTGAAAAATACTGTGTGTTTGTTGTGTGTCTGCATGTGTGATACCAACTGTTGAAGGCTGCTCAATGTTAGATGAGGGCTTATGCTCAGAGCTGTTCTACAGTTGGCTCTCCGGAAAAATCTTTCCTCACCAATGACAATAATGTCTCTGTGTGGGGGAGAGTCTGCTTCATAATAATGTAATAGCCACGGCCATAATTTAACTGAGATGGGGCATGATTATAATTTCATTTATGTTAATCAAAATCATGAGTCATTCAATTCATGTCAATAGCATTTAAGAGCTATACAGACAAGTAAGAGCTCAGAATCAAGCTTGTGGTGTTAAATCTGAAAGGTTCTCTGAATCACTTTATTAAAGATAGATACCGATGGAGAGATCTTCAGCTTACTTTGCGTTATTCAGCCATTCCATTAGCATAAAACATCAAATAAAGAACTATAATGACAGCTGATAATGTGTCATGGTACACAGGTTTTCTGTTTACCTCAAGTACAGAAAACACCCCTGCATTAACAAGATTTAAGATAATACTTTTGGTCTGACAAGCTATATCAGGAGTTCTTGCCATTAGAAGCTCATATTAATGTTTAAAACTTTTTTTTTTTTTTTTTTTTGGGTCATGCTTATGTAACTTGAATTGAAAATATCTATAGGCAAACAATATCTAAGTAAGACCTCGGAAACTGAGTTAATTTTGCAGCCCTGTCCATAACGAAAATTATGTCTAGCAAATATAAGAGCATCGAAACAGTAATCACAATTCATAGAGTTTCTTTTGCATATATCTTATAAAGTCCCATCAAATCTTCATTCCTTTTATAAAAGAGAAAATTGTTAATTTTCCAAAATACAGATATTCTAAAGCTATAAGAGGCTTTCTACTGCTGTCTGTCTCCTCTTCAGACAGAGAAATTGTGCAGGGGTTGATAGGCATTAATTTAGTCCTCACTAATAAGTACTTGTAACACAAAATATTCTTGAAATTGTTCTAATTTAAATTACACTCAAGCTCCCTGTAAATCTAAAAAATGTTTGTAGGGGAAAAATCATTTCACGAGTTCTAGCTAGCTATCAGAATGTTTCTCTAATATACTTATCACAATTTTTTCCATTTCTGAAGTCAGAGAATTATTGGCATTTGAGAACATTTTATAGAAATATTTGCTATATTACAGACTCTAGAAACTATTACTGCCATATACACTATCAGCTTCACTGCAAGCATGTGCCCCAAGACACCAAATCAGAGATCTGAAGATTCTATCAACAAACTAGGACCAAAATGAAGCTAAAATGTTTTTTTTTTTTAATAGGTTTTCTATGCTGCTCAGTTACTGCCTCAATGAAAACTAAAGATCTGTCTGTGCTTTCTTTCTGCTCTGCTAGAACATGTGCTCAGTTTTATACCCTACACTTCCTCAGTGTAAGAAAATTTTCATACAGTGAAGAAATAAGAAACCATTTTCAGCCTGAATACATGTGTTAGTTAAACATATCCCTTATAAGAAAACCTTGACAAATTTTCCGTTCTTAGGGGCACTTTACACTTTTTCCTGTCTTTGTGATAGCACTTCTATGCATTTCAATACGAACATTTGGACACATAGCTTAATTATAAGGCAACAGAATTTACATATCTGTGCTGAAAAGCAGTTAGAAATCTCACTCTTTGTTTTTCAATAAAACACAGTGAAAAAGAAACTGAATATAGAAAAGAGAAGTGATTTACCGTGGTTGTCTTTATCCGACCTCCTGGTTGTGTACAGGTCCAGCCTGATTTATTGATTAGCAAATCACAGCCTTCTCCTTCTAAACATGGCAGCATTTCACACCACTGTTTTGTTTTGATAATTCGTGCTGAACAGAAAAACAAAAAAAACAATAAAAAAGGTTGGCAGGAGAGTTCACATTTCACTTGTTTCTAAGCATTTTCTCATTAGAGTTGTATATTTTCATCATCTGATTATGCACCCATAGGTTATGATATAAACAGCCTTAGGCAATTTACAGAATTATTTAGAACATCTGCTGTGCCAGCAAATTTCATAATAAAAATAGAGCTTAAATAACAACAATAAATAAAAAGATAGCTCTGTCATACAGAAAAAGAACATAAAGGTTAGGTAACTTTAAATTCCATGCTATTTACAGTCAATGAAACATTGTGGATGCTAACAACTGGAGCCTTATTATTTTAACTAATCATTACAATAGCCTAAAAATGACCTATGACTGAGATCCATTGTGTTAGGCTGTAAATAATCTTATCCTGAATAGCTTACAGAGTAAATAGACATGAGAGTCAGTGGAGAGAGAAAAGCTGTAACAGGTAAAGAGGTCAACAATTACAGCAATTGGGAAAACACTGTGATACTTGCAGTGGTAGGCATAGTCAGGGACAGGAACTAGAAACATGAGCAGGGCATCATGGACAGGAACTAAAAACACAAGCAGGACGTCATGGATAGCTGAGGTTGCTTTGTTGGCTCAGCCCAGAGCAGGGGAACTGAGAGGAGGCCTCATGGTGGGTGCAGCTCCTCACAGGGAGCAGAGGGGCAGCACTGAGTTCTGCTCTCTGTGACAGCGGCAGAACCCAGAGGAATAGCACGGAGTTGTGACAGGGTTGGGTTAGGTTGGGAACTATGAACAAGTTCTTCACCAGAGGGCAGTGGGCATGGAACTGGCTCCCCAGGGAAGTCAGTGGTCATTGCGCTAAGCCTGCTGTAGTTCAAAGAGCGTTTAGACAACACTCTCAGATGTAGGGTTTGAATTTTGGGTGGTCCTGTGTGGACTCAATGACCCTTGTGGGTCTCTTCCAACTTGAGATACCCTCTGATTCTACGACTAGTGCTGAAGGAAGAAAACTTTAGGAAATCATGGGGAAGGAGACAATAGACCTGGAACAAAAACCCTATTGCTCAATTACTACAGGGGAAAGGAGATCTAGTCAGAAAGGTGAAGGTCCCTAACTACCTGAAAGGTGTTGTGTTTGGTGCTTTGTGGCTTCTCTTAATGCTTACTCTCTCTAACAAGCTGGTTCCTCATGACTTCCTCAAGGTTGTGTAACAGAGTATTAAAGGAGACGTAGACTAGCTATATAGAGAAATTTTTCTGCAAGCTAGTGAGAAAAAAGGTGGGTTAATTCTTGTAAGCGTATTTCTGGGTTATAATAGTACTTATTTTGAGTTCACCTCTTTAGTAGTTGGGTTCATTCTGGTGGAATACTAAGCAATATGACTAAGATCAGATATTTCATCGTTCTTTCATTCTCCATGTTGGGAAAATTGTAGAGTGGAGAGTTAAAATTATAGAATGGCTTGGGTTGGAAGGGTCCTTAATGATCATCTAGTTCCAACCCCCCTTCCATGGACGGGGTTGCCACCCACTAGACCCACTAGATTAGATTGCCCAGGGCCCCATCCAACCTGGCCATGAATGCCTCCAGGGATGGGGCATCCACAGCTTCTCTAGCAAGACTCTTCCAGTTCCTCACCATCCTTTGAGTAAAAATTTCCTCCTAATATCTCATCTATATCTCCTCTCTTTTAATTTAAAATCATTCCCTCTTGCCCTATCAAAATCTGACTGTATACAAAGTCATTTTCCCTTCTGTTTATAAGCTCTCTTTAAGTACTGGAAAGCTACAGTGGGGTCTCCCTGGAGCTTTCTCTTCTCCAAGAAGAACAAGCCCAACTCCCTCAACGTTCCTTCAAAAGAATGGTGCTACAGCCCTTTGATCATCTTCAAGGCCCTTCTCTGACCCACAGCTCCATATCTTTTGTGTTGGGGGCCCAGGTTAGTTTGGGATGTTTTTTTTATAATACATGTACAGGCACAGACTTTCTTGCATGGTGTCACATGTTTATGCTAAATGATGAACAATCTGTTTTTACTCAGACTGTAAAGCTTGTAGTCCACAGAAAATGACCTTCAGTTCTTTGAGAGATCACCTTGACAATATTGGGCTAGGCTATGAGAAAGCTTTGCCACCTCAACATGTATGTACATGTGTTTTAGGATTCAATGTGAAAACAAATTCTACATACAAAGACAGAGATCATGTTCTCCTCTGTGTTCATGTGTAACACTATTATCTGAGTCATCCAATGGATCATGAGATCAACAGATGAGAGCTACAAGGGAAAGAAATGTACATGAAGCTTATGGTGCTTCAAATTAATTTTGGGTTCAAGGAGATTAAAAGCAGGCATTTACACCTGGTGGCAGCTCTTTACACTCACCTGAATAGTCTCCTCACACCCTTGATTTCCTGTCTGGAGCTACTTAAGAACACAATTCCCAATGTCACTAAACAATGGTAAGAAATACAACTGTAATTTAAAGTCTTTTTCAATAAAATTCTTTCCAGTATTTTGACATGAAACAACTTGTGTCCTCAGTCCCAGTACAATTGTTGGTAAGCTCCAGCAATATAACAAACATTTCTTTCAGTGGAAGCTCAATCTGAAATTCACAACAAGATTTTCATTACTGAAAAAACACTACAGCTCCCTAACATCTACATAGGAATGTTCTCTGTTCACTAGGGGATATATATCACTAGAGGAATGATTCTCCAAAAATTTCATAACTACAGTTTTTTTTTTTTTGAAGTAGATCAACTAAGTTTTTATGACAGAAAATGAAATACGAATTGTACTTGGGGTGCACAGGTACTGCTCTACTGAGAACTGGACTGTACCAGTTTTCAAGGCTAACATCTTTTATGTAAATCATAATAGCCTCATCCTGAGCGAAGGCATGCATTCAGTTGCAGACTTCACAGAAAAACTTTAGTAAACCGTTAACACCAAACCTCACCCATTTGCATTTATATGTTTTGCAAATCACATATTGAAATGGCTATTTCTATCAATGTCTCAAAAATATGAAGGCTCAGTGAAAGACTGAACAGTCAGTTAAACTCAAAAATACATATTAGATTGCCAGTATTATCTCAGGTATGAGGTTTTCTTGGAAACATAATTTGAAGTAACCTTCAAAAATATATTTCCCCTATGGATTACACTTAGTGTTTGCTTGTTTGCTATCTCAGAATGCAGCTATCTGTAATACCACAAATATACGAGCCCTTGCTCTGGGTATTGGCTATATCCACACAAATTTAGAAATCTTGTAAAATTCTCTTGGTGTGTTCTATCTTAAGCATATTGGCTAGCTCATGCATCTAAAAGCTTTTTTCTTTCTTTTTTTTTTTCTTTTTTTTTTTTTTTTCCCAGGAAAAATTACTCAGCTCATGTGTTAAAGCACATCTTGTTTGCTCTATGAAGTTTGCTCCATAGGGTCTCTCCCCCCCCAGCCCTGGAAATCTAACACTTTTCAAGCTGATAACTTTTTTTTTCCCCTCCTAAAATCTCTTTGTAGTTTCCCCTGTACAGTTTAACTTAGTTAATGTCTGCCCTCTTCCTTAACATAATAATTTTGGAGAGACAATTTTGTATAAAAAACACACTCATATTCCCACCTTAACGTGCTTTCTTTTTTGGGCCATCTGCCAGAAGTAGGCAGGTGGACACCCTCAAACTTGTGTGTAAGTTGAAGTTTATACAGACGTATTGTTCTCTTAAGCACATATAGCTACAACAGAGGCCATATTCTTATCTGTGGGGTTATGTCTATTTCTGCATTTTTCCTTTTCAGTTTGCCCATTACAGCTGAGTATCGCAGTGAAGCTAAATGATATAAGTAGCAAAGTGTACAAATGTTTTATCAGCACAGTATCAAGAACTTCTAATAATTCTGGTAATTTAAAATGAGTTATACCCATCAAAGCAAAGGAATACAATGTATTTCCTCAGGCAGTATAGTTGCAATTTTACTTCCTATATTCCCCAGGGGTGAAATTCAGACCTCTGCAGATAGACAACAAAAAGCCTATCAGACTCCTCAAATCCCCTCCGAGCTCCATTATAAAGAATTACGTGGTACTTAAGTGGTACGTAGACCTTGTACAGACCTTCCTCAAACAACTGAGTTTCACCTCAAGAACCTGATCTGGCGTGACTGTGCATCCCCCTAAGAAAGGCTGTGCCCCTTCACTTCAGCTGAAGTTAATAGGAACTGACGATGCTCCACACACAGAGGAATTGCTTTCCTGGGTAATGCCATTTGAGCAAGAGAACAAACAGGGACAATCCAACAGCTTCTCATACAAACAGGTCTGAGGTGTACCAGCCAGGCAGGGGTGATACCAACACGATGCCAAGCTACCCACTGAAATGCTCTTAAGTATTCTGTTTAATAAAGCACTTCACAATGGATTTGTTAAAAAAAGAAAAAAGTTTATCCATGATCACATTTAAAAATATTTAACTGTGAAGTGATTCAGAGCACTATTTATTTCTGCTAAATATCACAATTAGAAATTTGTGTCTAAGCTTCTCACCTGGTTTAAATTATATGCACCCTTTTCTGTAGAGAAACAGCTTTATTTTCTGTACTTTCAAACATTAATTCTACATTCAGATAGTTATCAGTTGCTGCATCTCTAGTCAATCTCTCAACTAAAATTCATGACGTTTTGCGATAGCAAAAAGTGAGATAAATCTTGCTCAGCAGCAGTAAATGCAAAAACTTACAGCCATGTAATGTATGTTAGATCAACACAGTCAGGCAGATTGCAACTTTTTTTTTCCCCAAGTGTTGTAGGAATGAACTTAAAAGTAAAATAAAAAAAAGTACATCATTTTTTTCACTGAATAAGAATTTTGCTTAAAACAGCACTTGCATACTGAGAATATTATTTTAGAATACATCATACTTCTAGGCATGAAAAGTGGTGTGTGAAATGAATGTTTAGAAATCATAAGGAAAATCACTGCAGAAAAATCTAAAGAAAGTCAGTCACTTCCAGGTGTCTGCAGTAACAAGTGGAAAATTCTTTGTAGTAGAGAGCAAGGAAGATTTCTCCTAAGCCCAAATGGAACACAGAGTTTTTAAACATAGTTCTTATCTGATGGCTTAGATCATTTGTACTTCTTACAGAACAATATCCTCCTGCATATTATTTTTTTCAGTGGTAACTTGTAGCACTTAGTGCAGGATGTAAAGTACGCACTGATGAAAATATTTACTTTTTGATTTTCATACCTTACTTCACTGTTGTTATTCTGAAAATCTGAAAGCTCATTGGCACAGCTGATCCCCAAAGTTCAAGAATGCCTGTAGCTTTGCCAGTTTAGGTGCAGTTACAGAAACAAATTTATCCTAGTGCCCCTTTTAACTGCACAAGATCTACATCTTCCCTTATTGATCACCTCCAGCTGATCCCAAATAGTATCATCATCCCACCCTTCTCCCTACCTCTCTATTCTCCTTAGCTCATGTTTTTCCAATTCCTTCTTACATTTTATTCAGCAATAAACTCTTTCCTTGACTGTTTTAACATTAGCTCCAACCGTCTCTCTCCTCTGCCTGATTTGGTACATATACACTCTCTACCTACCAAAAAAACTTTGCAGTTTCTTAAGTTTTGCTAGTTTTACCTAAATCTAGTAGCTAATTTTAACTATCCCTAATTAGTACAGAGGTTAATTAACTTGCCCAAGGTAACACAAGAAATTTGTTGTGGAGTTGGAAGCAACATTTCTGAATTCTTAGAGGTCACTTGTGCAGAGACCTTTATCTGTCTCATTTGCCTTCAGAAAAAAAAGAGCATGCTTTATTACAGACATATGAGAAATTAACAAAAATAATTTTATGCACAGCAATAGGCATTTAAAAACACATATCAGTGAAACTGCAGAATCAGGAAAGAGGCCAAGAGAAAGAAACTGAATCAGAGTTCTTTACCAAGAACTGCAATAATGTACTGTCTTTAGTGCAGCAATTTGACTGTAATAGTGTATAAGTCCCAAACATTAATCCATTTTACTATACAACAAGGAAACATCACAAACCTTAGATACCTTTTACAGCAGTCATTCTGCTCCACTTAAAACACTGAAAGCAGTGTTAATTCACAGAGTTAGCTCATCTCAATTATTTATTAGGACATCTAGACCAAAGACTACTTAGTTCTAAGAACAGCAATATAGCAATGTCTAGACACTCATTTTGTCATTTTGCTCTTGCTGTCAAGATTGGGAAGAAGGTTGAGAAATATATGGAAAAAAAAGTGATCTCCTGCAGACTACTGAAAGGCTGCAAATTGATACCAGGTTACTGGATGAAGAGTAAAAGACTGAATGACAAGGAAGAAAAGTCTTGCAACTCACCCCAAATACAGCTTCAGTTAGGGAGAAGTTTTATTGTGTCCCCACTGCTGAGAAGAAGCCTTCACTATTGACTTATTCCATGCAAAGGGATGAAAGTTTTGGTTTACCAGAAACAGTGTAGATTATACCATGCACAATGTATTTTGGGGAGGAGCAGTATAAAATACAGTCATCCATATCAATTATGCAGTCATCCATATCATTCTGAACTACTGCTCCCTAAGGGACACTCCTGCAATCTATATGGATGGTCCCTAGGAATTCAGTTGTGACATAAGAGGTTGCTGGATGAAGCTGTGTAAACACTCAGCTACCTCAGTATGCCACAGCAAGACAGGTTTAACTCCCAAACTAGCATATTTAGCACACAGTTAGCAACGCATCCAGGCATCCTATTAATTTTAAGAAGGTACATGAAGTTTTGCTGAATCTTCACAAGACTATAAAATTAATACCTACTGACAGCTGAAGAAGAAGAAAGTTCAAAGATATCTCACAAATCAGAAAGACTATTTATACATAAGAAATCTCCAGAACACATGACAAAGGGTAAAAACAACAAAACAAACCATTAAAAAAAAAAGCAACAAAAAAAACCCCACCAGCCCATAATTAAAAAAAAAAATCAACGCAGAATGCGCATTCTGGGAGCAATGTAATGAAATTCAACAGCTCTTATCTTCTTTCCTGTTTGTGTTTCCCAATAGCAGGATTTCCTCTTTATGCTGCTCCAAATAATACATAAATACATCAATTATGAAAATAAATATATGAGAGTAAATACAAGGGACCTTTAGCACTGAATAAACAATCCCTCCCTTTTCAGTTATTCTTTGGAGGCACTAATCTAGTGATCTAGTGATAGTAGTTATCTTAGATTTGTCTGCATCAAGTTGTTCAAATACCTATATGAATGAAGCACTACCCTAAAATGGAAAATGCCCTACAAATCAGTTTCACAGTCAATTTATGTCTATTTCCATTTTAAGATGCAAGGACTAAATTTCTTCTATTTATAATTGCGCTCATTTGAGACTGCAGTGTATCTCTGCATTCATTCTCAACCCCTTGGCCTTTCTCTGGCAATTACTACAATTGCTCACACAGAAAAGCAGTTCAGCAAATATAGCACGTATATTTCAACAGCTTATAAAACAATCTAACAGTTAGAAGAAAAAAAAACACAACTGTATAGTTTGCCAAGTCTCACAGGGTCACAGCAAGCATCATGAAAATCATTATAAATAATGAATGCAGATAGAATCTACACGTTAGAATTTTCTGTAGACATATTACATGTGTGAGTAGCCTCTTCTAAGCTAGTGGTTTCTACGCATCACAAGGCCAATGCTTTCAATAGGCAACCTGGTCCACAACATAGACCAGGATTTCAGCACGTCTGAATACCCAAAGAAGTACATATTAACTGCTTTTCAACCTGTGAATGATCCAGCACTTCATTGTCTGTGGGTAGTTAGCATTTGTCATCTAATAAGATATGCTAATTGAACGCCTACTCTTGGAGAAAGCCTTTGTCAGGACTCAGTGTCTTCTGTTGCTACCCCCTACTGTTCTGCTCTGCTGTATTCAATTAGTGTGCTGGAAGCAACTAAAAATCTGTGCTGTGTTATGCCAGCAAAGAATCCGCCAGAGATCAGGTTTTCACCACATTTCACTTGGCTGCCAGCACACCAAGAGCAGCAGATTTAACTGGAGAGGGACAACAATTTCAGACCTAAAGAAAGGGATTCGAAGACAACAGCAAAGGGCAGAGACTATAATGGAAAGCAACAAGAAAACAGATAATAGAAAATAAAGAATAAGACAGGAAAGGAAGGTAACAGAGGACAGCACAGGACAAAGCCCCACTGTAAGTAGCAGCTGCTGAGGCAGTTGAACAAGGTCAAAAACCTGTGCAACTTGTTCAGTGAAGTCAGCAGGATGACACGGATAAGTGAAGGCTAAAGAATAGAATTGATTTTTTTTCAATCAAGTACACTAATTCCAATCGTCCTGATATGAGCAAAGTACTGCAGTGAAAGACAAGATTCACTGTGGTTAAAGGAAGAATGTGAAATAATTGGACAAATACTTGTGACCATCCCTGCATTACACAAGCGCAACTGTGGAAGAGGAAAAATGGCCCCAGAACTCCTGTCTATTAAGTATATGCACATATCAGTGCAGTCACTGAAAAGAAGCTGGTAAAAAAAGCTATGAAGCTAATGTAGAAAGGAAGACAGGAAGGTTATAAACCAATCTTAGAAGAAGTGTCTGAAAACAGGCTGAGCCTTGGAGTCGATGTAGGTGGCATTTGCAGTTTCACATATTACTGCAGACTATCTGATTCTGTGCTCTCAGGAAGGTGAAATGTACAGAAATGATGGCAAGAGTCAACATCCTTTTTTGGACTCGAGCTGTGCAATGCTCACATACACAGGCTCACTACTTTTGTTCAATAAAGTCTGTGCATGGTCAGTAAGAAAAAGCAAAACAAAAATATTTACATCTTAATTTGACACTTCATCTTTTGCATAGATGAAGCAATGAGAATGAGAATGTGAAACTTTGAGTGAGAACCGAAATGGGTTATTCTTTAATCTTTTAAAACTATTTTTGGGAATATTAGTGCTCTCCCTGTGCATTCAAAGGACAAACATTTAGCAGTTGTTCTCCTCTGACCCTCATTGCCTTTGGTACTTTCCAAGTTCAGTGTCAGCATGTACACTGCTGCTGTGACATGGTGGTGACACTTATTGTGCACTGAAAGGGATAATAATGCAGCTGTTCTCAAGTACAATGGGCTTCCTTTGTCAACAACTACAGCAGTGGGAAACCCTGCCCTCCTTTTGTCACGTATGTAAGAAGAGAACATGCAAGCAAATTGAGTTGAAGCGAGATCATTGACTAGCACAGAAGGACACTTTCCACTGCCTCAATGCGAACAATTAAAAGTATTAGAAAAGGAAACTCAGGGAAGAGACTGCACTTATTGCATGCCCCCCATGATTTCCCTCTATTCCACGCCTAGATGCTCTGTGCACAATTTGCAAATTAATGGTACCTAAATGAAAATTAAGAAAACTTTTAATAAAAGCGGTGAAAAGGTTAAAATGAAAATGAAGGAAGACAATTATATGGTATTATCTTTCACAATGAGAATACAAAGAACATATCCAACTGTGACTCTCCGAACCTGTTTTCATAAGTATTACTTTGTCAGTACCCCAAGAATCTTGCTGCAGGGGACTGCAATGTCAACTTTTAGATAACTTGGACACTGGCTTTTTCTCATGACTACTGCTTTCATCAGCCGGTGTTTGACCAATAGGAGGGCAAAAGTGTTTAAATGCTGCATAGAAGGTAATTCCTTTAACATGCACTGCACTGGCAAGTGTCCATGGGAAACAGTGGCACAGTCATGAATGTTTGTTACATGCTGACAGCAAGATCAATCACAAATCTTGTCGGCTAACCACCCAACATCATGGGTACGCAGAATGATTTCTGACAGATGAGGCCACATGATCATTTTTTTTTAATGTAGCTTTTCACATACATAAAATGTTACCGTTCCTTACCTAAGTTTTACATAATTTGAAATATAAGTATTTTCCCTATCTTTTGTGCTTAGTTTGGGTGATTACCATTCTCCAAACTTAGAAAAGTTTTCTCTGTATTAATTGAAAATAAAAGCACAAATATAAAATTTACATTTACATAAGGTTACTAGTTTTGCTTTATTTTTATCATATAGTGTGTAATATCAGGAGACATATTTTAAAAAGACAAATAATGTAATTCATTTCCAAAACTCAGCCAGTGTGTGGGTGTTTTCACCCTGTATATGTAGTATAAACCATGCAGGATCTAATTTTCAAAGACACATCAGATTCTACTTCAAAAAATACTTTAGATGTCTTATGTAATAAATACTGTAGAGTTAAGAAGGAGTTCTATAAGAGAAATCATCACTGATTAGAAGGAATAATCTTTCTTTTTTCATTTTGCAGGCAATATTTTATTTATTTGAACATATCCAGTACAGCTATGAACAGCCACAGTTAAAGGCCAATACTCTCCCTGTCTCCTTCACCATCAGAAAATTTCACTTGAAAATTTCAAAACTATTTCTACAGAAGTACAATAAAGGGATTGGTTGTTGGGTAAAGAATAGGGAAATACTGTTCTTTTAGGTATTGCCCACCCCCATCTTTCATTGTGTGCAATCCTAGGCATCAGTGCTTGCATCAGGAGTCATAGTCACTGCTAAAAGCAGTGCAGCAGAGGCTGCGAGGGACCAAGGACAGGACATAAGCATAGGCAACATACAGTGAAGTACTTTTTTAAGCTTTATGAGATCTGAAAATAAGGCACTGTAAACAGTCATGGTTCTCCACCAACTGTTAAAAATCAGACCAAGACCTCTGAGAGTTAAAACTAATTTTTGAATTGCACTCTTTTACAGGAAATGTGGTAAGTTGTAAATTTTAGGGGTTGAAGCAAAAAGTTACATTAATATAACCTGATCTCCATCTTTATGCAGGCCATAAAATTTAATCCAGCAATTTTTCCATTATAATCTTGACAATTTCTGGTTGAGGTACTGCGTATCTTTTAGGAAGACAACAAGTACGGATTTTCAGACAATAATCACAGTTCTGCAAACCCCTAAGGCAACTGATAAAATTTAACAACAAAAGGAAATGCCTCAGATCTATTTAGTACTGTTTCTACAGGACTCCTTTTTAACTCTCATAGGAGTATACTGGCCTTTCCTTACTAAACAACTGAGTGGTCTGCTGTCAGTTATAATAAGGCCATTTGCCTAACAAAACACCAGGGGCTCCTAAAAATTAAGCATTTAAAATTTAAATCTCTTGCTATTGCTTTCTTTTACATTGAAAAGCATACTAAGTAAAATGAATCAAACAAGTTCAACACCTGATACAACCAAGAGATTCAAAACCAACCAACACTGCTTGGTTCAGTGTCTGCAATCGGTTTTAAAAATGCTGACGGAAGCAACTTAGGTTATTCCACCTGCAGGAATTTCATTGTTTTCTTTTAATAGTAACTGTCTGCAAAACAGCTTTCTCAACAAACTCTTATTTTACAGGAGCAATGGGGAATTCTTATTGGAAATATTTATATGTCTAACAATACCAATGGCACTGAGTTTGCAGTACTGACTCAAGCAAAACTTGCAATGGGTTTCTTGGGGGTTCCTCTCAACAAAGTGCTGCTTGACTGAGTCTGCAGCTTGGAAATAGCCCCTTGTAGATTAAGAAACCATAACTGCTAGCTCTCTCTGCCTCTCTTAAGTACCATACTAAACTACCTAAGTGTTCATGTACTCTCAGCTTTTAAAACATACCAAAATAAAATAATCATCAAGAGTTCTTTTTCACAAATAGCTTAAAAAATGACTTTTTAATTATCTATGTATGCATAATTCTCTATGCATACATAATTATGGATTACGTATGCATGTATCTATGCATATAGTGAATCAGTAATAAAAGTTGTTGTCACTGCTTTTATGAAAATGTTTTATCTCCAGTTAACAGTACAACTTGTATGAAGTGTGAAGTTGTTTGGGAAAAACATAAATCATTTTTATTAAATTCTGCAATATTGTGCACACCTTCTACTATTGGATTAAGAAAAGAGGAAAAAAACCATACTTTAATCACTTCACCTGCAGTCAAAAGTTTAGAACCTATTTACATGGCCAAGTTGCTGGAAAGTTAAACAGTGAATTTATAACATACTAGGCACTCTTCACTAACCTCTCTTTTTACAGCTGATGTAAATCTTATTTCTCATCATTACACATCATTTGCTGCATTTATCGACAGCTTTCCATGGCTAAACATGTTTGTTTAAAGGTAGATCATGTGTCCCTGTCTGTAAAATTTGCAGGACACAGTTTAAATCTAAGAAGGGGGCTATTGAGTTAATCTGCTTTGTGAGGAAAAATGGTCACTGAGGTTTTTAATTCCTTTGTTCAAAAAAGTATATTTTGTTAGGAAACATAAGGTTATTTACATCTCAACATAAGGTTATTTAGATCTCATGCTGTTATCAGGATGGTCTGCATCCTAGAATAGTCTTCAAACTCCTAAATTTTGACTTTTCATATGAAACCATATCTTTCCAGGATTTCTAAGTTCACCAGCTGTAAAATACTCAAAATAAGGGAGAATTATCCACTGAAAACAAAGATAATAGACTGATATTATGGAGTATGAAGCTTTCTGCAGGACGGATGAGTGAAGACTTCAGTTTGCTGAAAATTTATGCCTCACCCTTGTTTCACTTGCGATAGAGACATGTATAGCACACACACACACACGCAAAAGCCAGCAAATCTTTCAGCAATTTTTTTGTGATATGAATGTGTTACGTTTTCTCTAATTCCTAGTTGATGCTGCAGCTCCAGTAGCGTGCTTATTCTATGTATGATCTGACTACTACTTGAATCTTCTCAACCCATTCAAAACCAGAGTGCCGACTACCAAAGACTTTCTTTCACTTCTAGTACCGGTGAAGTTTTGTTTGTAGCACTTCTCATCTGAATCATTGCCTGTTGCTTGCTAACAAAACATTCATATTCAAAGCGCTGTTAGCACAATAGCAATTAACAAAGAGTCTTTTATCCCAACGTGCTACAATTTCATCTCACACACCCTTTACAGGAAAAGGTCTTTTCTTTCTTGTATCAGTGAAGCGCTCATGCTATGTGAAAATAAAGCTTTCTTTCAGTGCAGATGGGACATGATTGTGCCTTATGTGAATCTACTGCATGTACAACTGAGAGGAGGACTAGCTGACCTAAGAGATCTGTCTCTCTCATCTCTAACCTCTGCAGGAGTTCACGGTGTTGGGAATTGCATATTAACAACCAGATGTAGGATTTTGTGTGGAAACTGTAGAGTGCTTCCACTGAAAGTTTTTCTCAATTTCTTCCCTTCTGTAAAAGACACGGAAAAAACACTTTCAGCTTTGTTAAAACTGACAAAACACAAAAAGGACTGATTACCACTGAGATTCCTAAAAACACTGCTAACATGAAACAGTAATTGAGAAGGAGGGACAGCCTGCAGCTCCATCATACCATGAGCTGGTGGGTTTTGTCACCAGAACTGCATCAAGCTGCTGTATTGGCGCTAACGGCAACACTGACATACCTCTTGAGGTAAGCTTGTTCCTTTATAGATGCTGTGCTGTAGATGCTAAGATTATATTAATTAGAGAACAAGAAAAAATGGAAATGCTTTATACTTTCTCCAAAGAATAACTCAAAGGTAATTCCACAAGGCAAAAATCTGAGTAGCAGAGGGTTGGTCAGAAAAAACACAGAACACAAAAGGGTTTGGAATAATGGCACGTAAGCAATACCGAGACACTCCAAAGTAATAAAAGATGTAGGATAGATATGAAAGTTTATCTGCCCAAAAGACATATTCAATATCAGACAGTCACAATATTTCCACATTCCTGAATGTCACAGACCTGTGACATTTTAAGAAACTTGTTCATTTGGTGATAGTGTTAACATTAGCTGGAAGGTTTTACCCCCAGTACGCACCAGCACAAAACACACTGGTAAAACAAGTCACAAAAAAGAAATGACCCCCTCAAAAGCTCTTGTGTGCCTTTATTTCACACTGAATAAGCAAGCACAGTACAGCCTGCTGCTAAGCTTTTCCTTACCAGTTGGTCAAAACATGGATAGACTCTTGGTTACCGCATTTAATGTGTTCATCAACTGACCCAGAATAACAAAGGCTAAGGCTAAGTAACACAGAAGTTACTATACTGGATTAGACCTGAATCAGTCTAGTCTAAAATCCCGTCTCTATGAGAAGCCAGAGGGCTGTTTAAGAACCATGTACCAGCCGGCAGCCTCTACTTTTGTATGTGCTAGCATAGCTGTTTCAAGAATAATTCATTTTAAATGCTAAGATTTGTTTCTCTGCATTTTCTCAGTTACTGCTTTGCAAGATATTGAGGGGCAAAGGGTAAAAATTGTACATCTTTGAGGAACAATTAACTTCTTTGCTGATCCCTTGAGGTCTACCATAACTCATAAAGCCATAAATTATCCCAAGGAGAATTTATCGTAATAGATCTAAACTGATAGCATTAAACATGTCCATGCACTTATTTTTAAAAATGCCTCTTTTCTTAAGGATTTTATATTGCCAATTTGAGAAGAAAAAAGGGTATAAATTGTTCCACAGTAATACAGAAAGTATTGCATCACACATTAATCATGAAAAAATTAAGGACACGCAAAAAAACCCCCAAACAATCAGATAAATCACAGTCTTTTGTCTAAAGTATAATTCAGCATCAGGCCTGCATACACCATTAACAACTGTGTTTGCCATCAATACTTCACAAAAATGTACTAACAGAACTGCTACAGGAATCTGATGATATAGTTATCTGTAATTTTTGTTCTTCCTATGTGTTACGAAAATCATGCATATTGTCTACCTTTCCCTGCCTCAAATGCATACAAAAATTGTTGTATGATAGAATCTGCAAGGATTTCGATTCAAGGGCAGTACTGCTTGCTTGAGAAGAGGTATGCCATACCTGCATCACATTATTCTCCACCATCAAGTACGAAACTGTTCACAAAAAAAAGCCTGATTTGCTCATACAGTATTCTGTTCCATTCAGCTTCTCACACAGCACTCAGCAGCACAGCACTTCAATGCCTCTCGGCATGGCATGCTGCTCATGAATGCAGTGAATGCTTTAGTTAGGATTTTTTTTAAATCTTGTTTTATTTGATTTCTGAATGCACATGTTTATGTTAGAGAAAGCAAATCAATGAAACAAATCCTGTACTTAGAGTAGAAGATCCTGTGGCTTGTCTTGTCCTTAGTTCTTTAAAATTTATTTCAGTCTAAGGCCATTGACTGCTTTACTTAGCATAGCAACATATCAAATGAGGCTGCCTGATGCACTCTCATTCCTGCCCACTCTTGTAAATAATTATATTTAATTATATTAACTTCAAGACACTTCTCCAAACATCTATCCTCTCAACCACGGCAGCTCTCAAAATAACTCTCCAATTGTGAAAGAAATCACATTGGTCTCATGAAATTCCTATATATACCCTCAGCTTCAGGCATTTAAATCCCTTGTCTGTACAGACTATTCCATTTGGATTCATTGCTTCAGGAAAAAGAATGTTATTATTCCACACTTGGGGCGGTGGTAGTGGTCTACCACTTTATTTAACAGAGAGAAACTGCTTTAAGGAACATTTTTTTTTCCTGATTACTTTCAGAAAAAGGACAACAAGGACAAAATGCAAAATTCTATCTCCTTGGAAGACTCTCTGGGACAACAGTCATATTCTTTAGTATGCTCTTTTACTTTTAATCCCACGTTTTCATATATTTTGGAGACAGTTCATATACAGATCAGTAAAAATATTGATGTACATGTAGTACATTTATCCTAGAAAATATGTAGCCTCTACATTGTCTCAATAGCTTCTTATTGATACATGTCAGAAGACTGACAAGATAGCAATTCTGGCATTTAGTATATCTCTGAAGCCTGTGCCCCTCCCTGTCCCATTTTTGCAGATGAGGAGCTCAAACTTGTGAAGCTGGGGCCTGGAACAAAGAACATCCTCCAGATACTTTGACTATTACACCGGCTATATCACTGTGTTTCTTTAAGTTAAATTTAACATGACTTAACATTTCCCACTAAGGTTATGTAGGCACTGGAAGACAAGTCTGTCTGCTTGTCTTGCAGGGAAGCGTGTTGCCAAAGATATATATCGCTCGAAGTCTTTTTCAAACACTTCAAGTCTCACGGTTCAGTCAAAGATAGTAGAAGTTAGCTGTGATCTTAACTCAGTTAACTAAACGAGGAAGCTCTCATTATAAAATTAAATTAAAACTGCGGGCCAAGACTAACCTGGAAGAAGGAATTTGAAGGATGAATTTTAAGGTGAGGAGAAGCATCTGAATATTACACTGGATAAAAATATGCCATGGTTAGAAACAAATCTGTTCATGTTTTTACTGAGTCAGATTTAACACAAAGGGCTAGGCAGAAATGCAATTCTTAATGACTGTCCCACAGTGAGAATCACTGAAGTATAATTCCGAATGTTCCACAGTAGATTTTAAGATCTGCACTTTTATACCCCTATCATTTCTTCAAGCAAGCTAGTAGAACAAGATGTGACTTTAATGGTTATCATTACCAATACAAAGAGTATTTTTGCCTTTTTTTTCATCTGGTGTAAACCAGAATAATCCTATAAAACAAATGAAATTCAATTACATAAATCCAGAATTTCTGGGGTTCATTAAGTACTAGAGAAAGTGTAGAGAATTTCCATTCACTACAATTAGATGTTTATGCACACACGCATGAACACACCTTCCGATTAACAAAATTATAATTATTCTCGAAAACTAGAATATTTTAAATCCAGGGTATCTGAGAGAAAATGCACAGCCTGCAGTTCATGTCCTAAGTGCAACAGTTGGTCTTATCACAGCAAATAAAGGAGAAATCAATCACATGCAAAGCTATGTAAACAACAATTATTAAAATATCCTTAACCAGGTTAAGAAAGAAAAAAGAAAGACTTGTAGTTAAAGGAAACCTGAAAGTATTATGTGTTGAGTCAAAAATATGAAACTGGAGGACAAAGGAGCTGCTAATGTATTTTACGGATGACAGACTGTAAAACCAGCAAGACTGGTTGTTAATCAATATTCTGACCTCCTGTACAATGTAACCCAGAGGAATTCCCTGAATTCATTACTGCCCTATCACAGCTATCAGTAGGTGTAGCGGAACTAGAGGATTGTTTTGGAAACATAAATAGAAAATCCAGAGTTTAACATTTTCAAACCACATCTTTGGTGATTTGTCCCAAAGGATAACAGCTGTCACTCTTAGAAAAATCTCCTGTTTGCTCTGTATTTTTTTTCAAGTTGAAGTCACAGCATTAGTTCCTTTAACTCTATATTGCAGAGATAGGTTTGGAAGAGGTCTCAAGAGGTTTCTGGTTCAACCTTAACTCTTTATCAACATCTTGATTAGTACAAACTGAGCTCCTGGAGTCTCATACTGCAAGGCATGTTTCTTTCATCATTACCAAGGCTGCTCTCTAAACATTTTCCATTTTTTTCCATATCTTCCTTGAATTGTGAATATGAGAATAGGACATAGACTAGACATGCTAGTCTAATAACATCTGCCCATCTCAGATAAGTAGCAATATATTTTTCTAGTATTCATCCAATGGCAGCACTAGCTTCTGTAGGCCATTGTCTGCAAGATGTCCACGTTTATGACTATTGCCCATCCTCCAGATCTTTCATTTCAGCATGTGTGCTGTATCTGGCTGGACTGAAGCTAATTTTCTTCATAGCAGCCCCTATGACACTGCACTTCAGATTTCTTGATGAAACAGTGCTGATAACACACCAGTGTTTCACTGTTGAGCACTGCTTGCTTGCACAGCATCAAGGCTTTCTCAGTTTCTCACTGCCCCCACAGTGTGGAGGCTGGAGGTGGGCAGGAGGCTGGGAGGGGAAACAGACAGAACAGCTGATCCACACTGACGAAAGGGATATTCCATACCACATAACATCATGCTCAGCAACAAAAACTGTGGGAGAGCTTTTCCAAGGCAGCCATGCTGACTGGGCATCAGTCAGCTTGTGGGAGGTGATGAGTGATGGCCTTTGCATCGCTTGCTTTATTTTTCATTTTTCTTTTTTTTTTTCCTCTTTTTTTTTTTTTTCCTCCTTTCCTTCTCTCGCTTTTCCTTTTTTGGTCTCTCTCTCATTTTGCTGTGGGGGTGCAGGGAGCACTGAACAAGCAGCTGGTGGGTGCTTAGTTACCAGCCAAGTTCAACCTACCACAATTTATTAAAAGATATGGTTTGTGGAGGAAATTGGTGTGGGTCCTGATTACTTCACTTGTAGTTTATCTTTTCACAGTTAGGATGTAGTAAAAACCTTACTTGTAGGAGCTAATACTCAGGAGCACACCACTCAGACTTCAAAGGAAAAGCACTGCATTTGTGGCCACACCTAAAGCAAAAGCTATAAGAAGTATCCATAATGAACACTAAGAATAGAGCAACCTCACACCTTCCAGGGCTTAGCTTCTACAAATTCCTAGCATTAGCTTCTATAAATGCCAGTCTTTACTTGGGCTCTTGCCCTAACATTGTAGGTTGAGAGCTGGAATGGGAGTTTCCCAGGCAACTCAAATCTGTCTAGTAACCACCAAGTCAGCATGCATAACAAGGTCATCACAGTATGTTTGCTATTTCCCATGGCATCATCTTGTTCCTTGGCAGCTACAGAAAACAGATGCACACGGTGCCTGCTCAACCTTGGCTCCTGGTCCCAGTAAGCAGAAGCCAGCTGGGCCTGCTGTCCAACTTCTGGATAGCCAGAAGCACTGATCAACGATGTTACGAGACACAGTGGAGAAAAGCTAAGAGAAATTATAATTCTTTGGTTCATACGTTAGTTGCCCTGTCGACCCACTGCCTGGTGCTCCCCATCCTTCTTTGTCAACAGGCACTGGCAAAGCAGGTATTCATTGAGATGGGACAGGCAGAGCTCAAAGTGTGCAGGGAGCCACCAGGGGGAGAGTTCTGGAAAGGCTATGCTGAAATCATGGGGAGTCCAGCGGAGGGCCACAAAGATGATAAAGGGCCTGGACCATCTCCCCTGTGAGGAAAGGTTGAGTGACCTGGGTCTGTTCAGCCTTGAGAGAAGAAGACTCAGAGGTGATCTTATTAATGTTTATAAAATTAAAATTATAGTGTGAGAGTCAAAGGGACATGGCTAACCTCTTTTCAGCAGTCTGTGGGGACAGGACAAAGGGAAATGGCCATAAACTGGAGCATAGGAAGTTCCACACCAATATGTGAAGGAATTTCTTCACAGTGAGAGTGACGGAGCACCGGAACAGGCTGCCCAGGGAGGTTGTGGATTCTCCTTCTCTGGAGACGTTCAAGACCCGCCTGGACGCCTACCTGTGCAGACCTCTGTAGGGAGCATGCTTTGCAGGGGGTTGGACTCGATGATCTTTAGAGGTCCCTTCCAACCCCTTCAATTCTGTGATTCTGTGATTCTGTGTGACATCATAGAGTGTCTTCCTAGACACTAGTCCTCCTTTGCAGTATGCAGTGACTGGGGCCATTTTAAGGGCTTGCAGCAGTAATGCAAATAGATACTTCAGCTTCAGTATCATCAGAGGGGCTTCATGAAGAAGGGATCTAGCACAACAAGACACCTGAAGCCACAAAAACTACAGTGGTGACTGAGACTTTTTTTTACCTCCCTTTAGTTTGTGAATCATCCACCAACACCATGATAAAACATTTTCTTTTGAAAACAAAGAATATCAGGCACAACAGATTAAAGGACAATTTTCTATCAGAAATACAGTTGTCCAGTGGGATCCTCCATTTACTGTTATTTAAGAAGATCTACTAAATAATCACATTTTTTCCACTTAAGAAGTGCCATGGTAACTTTTAATTTCATATTATTCTGGCTTGTCTCCAATGTTAGCATCTACAGAGTAACTACACAATATCATTATTGATGCCTATACACAAAAAAATGTAACTGGTTTTTGAAAAAAATTGTTTGCGTAAATTGCTGAAAAGCAGCAATTTAAATCAGCCCCAAAGATCTTCCAACTGAACAAAACTCATTATTTTAACTTATTTTTTATGTATAGATTGAAGTCCATATCCTACCCCACACCTTTTCAGAATCATTTTCACATATTTCTTTCCAGTTCAATGACAACTTAATAATTTAAAGAAGATGGAGGAATTTCAGCTGAAGTGATTAGGAGAGCCCCCCTCAGAATAATCATTGACTTGAGTGGTCTTTTGACATGTTAAAGATATAGTCATTGCATCACTTGCAATCATGTGGAAAGGGAATTTGAACCAAATTTTCACACACTCCCAAGAGTGTGTCCACAGTCCCCGAGTTACTGGGGAAAAGCAATACAGATGTATATTCCTTCATGCTTTTTTAGAGACATGTCTTTGGCTTCAGATATCGGAAAAAAGTGTAATTAGCAAAAAGAATTCATATTTTGTCTAACTTAAATCAGGTGAAAAAAATCTAAGATTACCAGTCTTGTCTGGCTTTGAGATTTCATTCGGTCATCAAAATGAAAAAAAAACCCAAACATTCTCTGCATAGCTGTAATAACACTGCTCTCAACAATAAAAGCATGACTATTTGAATAATTGTATCTTTCAAAAATACACACCTTTTCACCTCTTGGAATTAATTATCTAAACAAGTACTGGACATTCCATTATTTGCCCCAGGCTGCCATTAGATTTTCAGGCAGAAATGACCAAGCTCAACCTCCACTTCCTTGAAGTCCTTCTACCTGTTCCTGGATTTCCATAATTTTGAGACTAACTAAATACTATACTGACAACCACAGAAGACAGTTTTCTATCTTGGAATTCTCAAACAAGTTTTCTGGTAGAACTACTCCCTAAGTAAACAACTCTAGGGGCTGCTGAAGTATGAAGTATTTAATTATTATCATCTTCACTGAGGTTTTTTTTTTCCAAAACTGTCAAACAACAAAAATGTTTTTGAATGGAAAATGCTATTATAATTAGAACTATTAGGTAAACAACAAGAAATACATTGAGTTTATTCAGCATTTGAGGTAGCATTTCTGTGAATTTATTATTAAGATAAAAACAAAATGAAAGCTGCTTGATATAACAACACTGTTTGCATACCCACAAAGGAAAATATTTTATTTGTCATTCATTGCTGTGACACATGCAAGCAACACAATTCAAAGAAACAAATACAAATGCAAACACATAAAAATACCTTCCATCTCACTTAACAGGTTCCTTTAAATAGAAGATTCCATAAACAAAAGTAATTTTGTTTTACGTAGACTCAAACAGATCAGTCTGCAGTTTTTCTCAAGCAGTCTCTAAAAATAAACCTTTGAGAAAATCCCAGATTACCAAAAGGATTGATTTTATTATTGTTCAATGTAATTTTACTTTCAAATTAGGCAACACAGTTCTTCTTTAAACTAGTGAAGTAATAATTTCTCTCATCTAACATCAAAACAAAGCTCTGGGGAAGTTGTTTAAGAAGAGATACATAATCTCAAATATAACAGGGTCACACCAGTTTGGAAAACAAAACACTAACAAGGAAACAAAGGAAAAGGCCAAGACTCAGGATACTCTGGAGAAAATTATATTTCTCATATATATTTGTTTACTTATTTTATTAAATCAATGAATAAAAAGTTTAACATTGTCCTAATAAATTGGACTATCCAATGTTACAATTGACCTACTGCATCGTTGAGTAAGACTGGAATATTGATTAAATACTGATGCCTGTTTAGATAAAACAGAGATTGTTATATTACAGTTGGGGCAACTAAATTGTTATCAGGCATCTTTCCCCACTGACTATTGAAGACTGTTTATCAGTTACAAATTACACTGGCAGTCCATCAGTTTCACTCCATTTACAGCTCCTTTTAGAGGATTGAACAGTAAAGTAATATTCTAGAATGCATGTTACCATTTGTTTTTACTAGGACTTTATAGCCACATAGCTTCAGTTACTTCAACTCAAATCAATTCTTTAACTTTTGATCAATCTAAAATTAAATCAAGAAATGATATTTGGTTTAGGCAACAGCATTGTACAGTCACAGTGTGGCTCCAGGATTCCACAACCCACACAGTTCCACTTTGGTTTCAATTTAAAGGGAGCTTTGATCCAAAAAAGCTTCAAATGTGCTCTGTTCTACCTATTTGAAATGATCAACAGAGAGTCATCAGCATCAACAGAAAGTCTTAACATAAATTCCTCTCAGTTTAAAGAAATCAGAGTCAATACAATGCTCATTACGGGAACTTTCTGCCCTATGGGACCCAAATCAACCAGACCCTTGAAGCAGAATTACCTTCATATCCTTGTGAGCACATCAAATAATACTTGGCTTTAATTTCCTAAAGGTAAGTTTTACTAGCATAATAAAAAACCCAGAGCAAAATAACTCTTAAAACACAGTCTGAATGGCTGGGTGAAACTAGATGCTTGTAAAGAAATTTATCCCTGCTCACTCTTACAGTGAACTGACCTTTTTTTTTTTTTTTTTCCAGTTCTCCCTTCCTTGTGTTAACTTTATTGCATTTTCTCCAGACCTCAACTGTCTGGAGAAGCATAGTACCTGAAGAACAAAAAGTGAAGTGCAAAGTCCTGCACATGAGGAAGAATAACCCCATCCATCCACATCTACTGGGGGTCACTCATCTGAAAAACAGCTTGGTAGAAAAGGACCTGAGGGTCCCAGTAGATATCAAGTTGAACATGAGCCAGCAATGTGTCCTTGAGACAAAAAGGGCTAGTGGTATCCTGGGATGTGGCAGAAGGAGTGTTCCCAGGATGCTGAGGCAAGAGATTCTTCCCCTCTGCTTGGCATTAAGTGAACCCACATTTGGAGTGCTGTGTTCAATTCTGCCCCCACCCCCCCCAGTACAGGAGAGACATGGATATACTGGAAAGAGTCTGATAAAGGGCAACAGAAATGATGAAGGGACTGGAGAACTTCTTTGAGGAGATGCTGAGAGAGCTGGGCCTAGAAAAAAAGGAGGTTCAGGGCCATCTTACCAGTGTCTATAAATACATGAATGGAGGGTGTAAAGAAGATGGAGTCAGGCAGTGGTGCTCAAGGACAGGACACAAGACAAAGGGCAGAAACTGGAGCACGGGAAGTGTTCAGATGGCATCTTCTTTACTGTGCAGGTGACTGAGCACTGGCATAGGTTGCCCATGTCCCCCTGGAGTTTCAAAAACTGTCTGGACAAGGCCTTGGGAAGCAGTTCTGGGCAAGAAGGCTTGAGAAGGCAGATAGATCATTAGAGCTCCAATGGTTCTTTCCAATATCTGTTATTCTGTGATTCCATGATTCTTCAGTTTCCACAAAATCTACGTAATGCCCCCAAAGTCTCTTCTAGCCAGCCCTGCACTTTTAACAAAATACACAATGTATGTGAGCATATTCTGTAAGTTAAACAATAAATAGTTCTACTATTAGTCATAAACATGCTCCTTTGTACCTTCTAACCTTTAGTTCACATGGCAAAATAATGTTTGTCATTGGTAGATCTATGCTGTGAAGTGCAGCACTTACAGATATTGACTTTGGCTAAGTATTTGGCTAGGAAGGTACTTGAGTTTGCTAGTTTTTCCTTCAGGTCATGGTTGGGGTCTGGATCAGTTGCTTCTTTTTATTAGTTTTATAGCTACACAGACACATATTTTCCAGAAAAGCACAATAACCTGCATGCAGTTCTTATACTGGCACTGACTGGCATGGTGTGGTTCCTCCTCATTTGGTGGGTCACAGAACTCCTAGGCAGGCAGAGACTGTGTTTCTGTAGGGAAATGACAATTTTCTTTCCTTCTTTTTAGTCTCATTGAAGTTATCCACAGATTCCGTGGATAGGAGAAGGATACAACTCTTTTTTTTTTCCCCCCTACAATGGAACTTGCCATATTTGTTGTTCTTTATGCAAAGTACATGTCTACTATCCTGTTAATTTACAACTTTATTTCATTTTCACTTAAGCAGTTCTTTTCCACCTAGCAGGTTTGAAATCCATACATTCTCCCAACCACGCTCTAACCTAGGACTGGAAGCAGCAGATCCTTTTCTCTCCATGTTCACACATCAGTAACACTGACAAAATCAGAACATAATTTCTCTGAAATTGTTATTGCATGGCAATAGCTTAATATCATCACTACAGAGCAACAGTTTAAAATAAACTACTACTAGTACAATAAACCAACATGTACAGGATTTCAGTGTTGTATGAGCCAATGGAAGCTGTACTTCCTGCAGTGGAAGATACAGATTTTGTATTTAGTCTTCTGCTCCCAAGGGAAATGTCAGCTTTCCTCTCTTAATTCTCTTTGGCACAAAATATCCCCTGGAAATACACCTGGTTCAATAGAGAATGCTACAGTTAAATACTCAATTCTGCACTAAAATAAGCAGTTCAATCTAAATACTGAATGTGTCATGTATATTTTTCCTATCATTTTTAATTATAATAATACATGCAATTACCAGTATGTAGTACTTTTCAGCTTCAGCATTCCATAGCCAAAATTAGATCATAATAAAATATTTCTTTGGAACTTTTTTTAATTTCAATAAAAGGTTCTCTTTCACTCCTTTTTAATGTGAATGTTCATTTTAAATGCATCTAATTTAAACACTATAGTGCTATGACAGTGCATTACAATAAAACATAAAACTGACAGAATTAATTAATGAACAGTAATTACTGTAATTTACAGCAATTCTGTCTGACAGGATCTAATTACCAACAGAGCTTTTCTGTGACTATGAAGGTAAGCATTTTATTGCTTCTCATTTTTTAATGGGGAAATTGAGGCAGAAATGTTAATTAAACCCAGAATACTGAAAGTCTAGATGACCAGAATTTAGGCTGTCCTGTATCTGTACTTAGGTTTATGGCTTTTCTCTTCTTATGGGAATGGCTCCTTATTCTCTGTGTTGTCCTATTGCTTTAATACATTTTCATAAAGCTAACAGTCTGACTGGGAGTAACAAGAAAATTATATATTCTTTTTTAAGGTTTTCATTTTTTAAGGGAAAAAATCCTAAATATATACATGAACCTACGAGATATTAGGTTAGTTTGGAGGGATGCATCGTAAGTAATTGAAGTATAACATCTTTCAGATGGTTTTTAAAGATTGTACCTCCTCTTAAAAACAAACAAACAGAGAAAAAACAACCAAAAAATAAATAAATGAATAAATGAACCACCACAATCTTCTTCAGATACCGTTTCCTGAACATGTTATCACAGGAAACATACCTGAGGACTTCCAGCATTTTAAACTGCCACTGTTACAGAGCAGCCTAACACAATGGAAATCCACTGCCTTGTTTCCCCATGACAAATGGAAGACAGTTTACCTCTGGTAAAAGCAGACTGAGCAGACACAACACAGTCTCAATCCTATCTCATGTCATGAGTTTCTTATGACTCCAATTTTAAATTTCGTATTATGTATTGTGATCGTGTGCCAACTAATGAAACAATTTCAAAATACACGAGGATGCTTAACTGGATACAGAGGAGGGAATAGAGAAGATCATTCCTGATCCCACCTATCCAGACATGGGAGATTCCATCACATTCAGGAACAACATGCAATTGTGGGAGTGTGGGTAAGAATTAAATTTTAGGTAATCTCTGATAACACATGCTTTGCATACCCATTCATTACAGTTCAGACAAAAACCACAGCATGAAAATTTCAGGCTGATGTAATCACTTGCAGTCACCTCACTTCTGACCTACACCTCTCCCTTGGATTATTAGCTTATCCACAGCCTTATGGCTGGTGATTTCCTTTCCTGTCCCAGCTCATCTTTCTGTCCTAGGTACTGTTCCTACTACAGTTCCCATATAATACTATGTTATACTATATCAATACTACTCTTTCTAGTGCCACTCATTTGCTTATTGACAGTACGAAGCAAGAATATTACACTGATAGAAATACACATGTCTACAAAATTCTCTATACATTTTTGAATGCAGGACAAAATATGCTTCTCAAAAATATGTTCCCTAGGAACAGCCATGCCAGGGATTGAAGGAGTTTTGCAAAGGTTTGTACTGCCCCTCCTTGCTACTGTTGCTGTCCCCGATGACACGTGGTCCTGCATCACAGGCCAACGCTGCAGCCGTATTCCTGTTCAGATCTTTATTTACATCATTATTCATTATTCTCTTCTCCTTAAAATTACCAGAATGCAATGTAGCAAGAAACAGTTGCACTAAATAAACATGTTGAAAATACTGCACAGACACAAATATTCCTGAATTGCAAAACCTATGCCTTTCAAAGCAGCAGCATACTTCATCGTGCTACTCAACTTAAACCTGTCCCCTGGAGTTCACTGTTTTTTGGTCTCAGTAAGCACATGAATCTGATTACTTTAACCAACAGCTGGAAAAGATGGATCATCTGGAACCTGTGAGACTGCACTGAAGTTCTGAACATGCCACTGTAGTCTTAAATTCATAGATGTCACAAATGCCAAAACTGTCAGTGCTTTTATCCTGAAAATCACAGCAAATCTGTATGCATTGTTAAAACATATGCAAGTACGCACACTTTCTCTTCCTTTGCCAAACAGTAGAGCGTTCCTAAACATTTTTTTATTTTCCTCAGAAGAGGTTAGGAAGCTAATACAGAAAGATCAGTTTCTGTTTTCCAAGACATGGGTAGCGTATAAATGTGTACTATCACCCTTGATTTCTCTCTGACAAAGAACAGAGAAAATTGAGACAGAATAAACAAGATAACAGTTTCTGGGTTTGGGTATAAAAGATGTTTGCCAGGCTTTCTCATTTCCTTTGTTACACAATCTATTTACAGTCATAATCAGTGGTAATTATAGGTGACCTTCAGTCTCTCCTGCATCTTCTTCTCCTCTTTGGTTCATTAGCAGATGTGTTACACATACTTGCTGATATTCAAACAGAGCTCTAAGTCTAGGGGACTGCTGCTATAATTCATAGTCATTGTGCCACAATCCTGTATCTGAGCATGTAAACAAAATGATGATACAAAATGGCACAGATTTTGGCATGAAATACCTGCTCACCTGCATACACCTTTTATGCTAGCTCTTCCTCAGTCAAACACCAGTGCTTCAGGATCTCTTTTTCATTTGAAAAAATAAAACAACAAACAAGCATCTGAGGCCTTTTTTGTAGCATCAGCCACTCAAACGTGTACTGAGTATAAATGGATATATCTGGGACTCTGAAAGCGTTACAAAAGCCAGCTCTAGTGCCTCTGCCGCTATTGCTAGCTTCACTGAGCTGCAGAAGAGTAAAACCTGACTTGAATTTTATCATGCTTGCTTGCAGATACTGTAAACATTGTGGACAATACAGTCACCTCAGAGGAGAAGGGTAAAAGCACCTGAAAGTCCTAATTTGGCTGCTTATAATTCACCAGTATAATATTTTGTGAAATAGGGACTTGACTGTCAGCACCCTAACAACTGAACTGTGCACGTTTTATGGGAAAACCCATCAGCACTTGCACAAATAAGCTGATAATAAAAGAAGACACCTCTGAAAAATCAAACAGCTGCTGCAAATTACAGTGTTTCCCTTGTATCACAAGACTATTCTCCATTTTATCTGCGCAGAAGAAGGTCACTCCACTCCACCAGGGAATTGGATATTCCAAAATCTAATTTCAATTTGACTACAAAAACCAACCAAATTCAAACACTGAAATGCTCCATTATAAGGGACACATTTATTGGTCATTAAAGCCCTGGAGCAATTTGCATAAAAGATCCTGGTTACAAGGTCAGCTCTTGGAAGGCTGTAGACTTAGAAAGCTCAGATTTCCTGCAGCTAAGAAGCTGTGTTGGCAATTTGCCAGTATAATTTGTTCTTGATATTTTGGCCAAATTGGACTGTTTCTATGAAACATCTCTGTTTAACTATTCACTACATTTGAATGAAATATGCTTTTCTGATTTTTTCCCTTCTGACTTTCTCTGTACATTGCTGAGCTCTTCAACTTCACTGAACTACGGTTCTACCACTCACAAACCACAGCTTTAGGACAAAGTAGGCTGCGTGAAGTCCCACACAACACTCAAACAAAGCATGCTTGTTAGTGAGAAGCAACATACTCTACTAACCTTACTGATCTAACTTATCTAGATAAGTTAGCAGATTGAAAACTTCTTCCTGGAGCCAATATGGGGCCACAAAAAATTAATAATTTGAATTCATCTTGCATTTACTCTGGAGCTTTGCTATATCAATCTGCTAAAAAGTAGTGGCCTTGAAATACAGTTCTTTCAGTCCTGTACTAGCTTCATGCTGAGGCAGCTGCAAAAGAGCTGCAGTGAGAATAAAAATCAGGAGCTGCTTTTTTTCACTGTTGTAAGGATCAATTTCAAATAAAGACTACCTGTGAAATCAAGAACTCAGAAGCGAAGAAGCAGAGTATAGTGAGTTCTAAGGCCTTGTGAAGCAGATGTTTTTCCATTTATCTGTTTTTATAAGTTTTATAAAATAATACAGCATAAAGCCTCCAAGACTTTTGATAAAATATATTACATAGAGATACAAAAGTGCTGCATAATAAAATGCAACATACACATTGATCGACAATGATAGAGCTTCCTTCCTGCGAAGAGTGGATGTAACATGGGTCAGGCCATAGATTTCATCTGGTAGCTGTCAATTCTAGCAAAAACATAAGGAATAAAGGGGAAAAAACCTTGGCTTACAAGCATCTTGCGAATGCACAGCGCTTCAAACCTGCATCTTAGATGTCACTTCACTGGCATTTTTATTCCCTGTAATCCATCAATACGGTATGACACATCAAAGCTAGACTCTAATCTTCTAAATTAATATTTTAAAAAGATTGCAAGTGTTTTGATTTGGATCCTTGGAAAAGCTTTTTATTTTAACAAATGAAAGGCAGACCTCAAGACACATGTTTATAACTTAATTGGTGCACTGATGACATTACTTTCTTGACTTGGCAAAACCATCACAATACAATTGCAGTTAGAATTTTATTTCTCTTATCGTTTACTTGCTATTAGAAAATCTCAGGCAAGGTTTCTCTACATTAAAAACTGTCACCAGTGAAATTACAATAGCAATATTCATAAGAATTTTTTATTTTAATTGGAGCATTCTTAACAGCTTTATCAACTTACGAGATAGAAATATAACAAATAGAATAACAGTGTTCACAAAACAGGCAAAATAAATTTTACCACTTTCAGATTTCTAGCTGCTAGATAAAATATTTCGAAATGGGGAGGAAATATATATTTGTTAGAAAACAATGATTTCCAACTGCTAAAAATTTCTGATGTTGTGTGGTGTGGCAAAAAGATTTGTACCTAGGGGAATCCCACCAAGATTAAAAGTTGAATCTCTCCATAGAGTGGAGAGACCTAATCCTACACATCTAGGGCCAGGATCCTTGGCATCACTATCTAACTATCAAAAAAATATATCAGAAAGACTAAAGGGGATCCAAGTTGCAAAGCGAGACAGGTGCTGAGAATCCATGTTAACCAAATATGCATTTTATAGTTTCATTACCAACTACATCTATCTTGGTTCAACACACTGAACACCCCACTTATAACTGGACCACACTAGATGCAATCATGGAACGCATCTTCCAGTTGGATTTAATCCAAAAAGAACTTAGCTTGTGAGCTCTAAGACTGTTCTGCAGTGTAAAATAAAGCAAGATGACAGGGATATTTGCTCTGAAAATGCTTTAGACCACTCTGCATCACATCTGTGCCTCTTCTGGATGCAAATAACTGAAGTATATCTTGAACCTATGATCCTTGCTTGTATTAAATGATGGGAAGAATGATCCATGAGATATGTAAGGTTCTGCTCTTTGTTCCCAGAACAGTTTGTACCTTTCTAGACCTACTGAAAGTCTTAAAAATGCCTTCCTATTCCAGTGGATGAGATTTATGAACCTCATTTTCTGTCTACACCCCTTCTTGCATTTATGACTGCACAGTGTCTGAGCTTCATAGGGTACAAACAGCACATGTTTTTACCATGTACCACGATGACCTAGAAACTAGTAAATACTGCCTCCTCTTCTGATGTCAATTCAAAACTTAATAAGCTGAAGCAAACTTCAGCTCTGTCCCACTTCTGAGATTAACACTCCAACTACTTAATAAGTGCTGCTGCTGCCTTATTTTGTAAAAGAACCCACTCTAATATTTTGGGCCTTTATTAAATATATAGACTGTAATATATAGACTGCTGTAGAAACGACATTTCTAGAACTGGCTTCTCATACTGTACACTGTCTACGTTATCTAGACAGGATCACTGCCTGAAGATCTTCAAAGTCTGTCTGTCTGGTAGCCTTTGAGGATATACGATCTTTATTTTACAAAGACTAACTGCAGAGGATTCCTTTAGGTACCTCACTTTCTACCTCTGATGGTTAGTAATTTAAACATAATCTGCTGTTTACTAGAAATAATTGTCTGATGATTCTTTTAACTATACGGACGACATTTCTTCTTTCTTTGGCAAAAATCCAAGGTCTTGGAGAAGGATTCAATAAAAATAAGACAGAAAAGTCATGGTCTTAGTAAGAATTGACTTTAATATCTTACAAACTCTATCTTTACCTAGTCCTACTTGAGTCCTTCTTGAGAGTTTCCCCTGTTTTACAATGATCCAAATTTAGCTTTCATTTGTATGACAAAGATGTTTTAGATCTATGCACATTTTGAAGATACTGGATACAGAAATCCTGCTCCACGATGTTCACCTTCTTTTTATTTGGGGAAAGATTCCTGGAAAAGACAGGTTGAGGAAGGATTGGTTCTTACTGTACATCCAGGGAATGTTAATAGCTCTAAATCACCAGTCATGATTTATGTGCTTTCTACTGTTGGCTCATTACTTGCATCCATATCTTCTCTCACTAAAAGTCCATTAAAATGCTTTTTAATTTGCTGGTACAGTTTCACCACTACCTGTGTGTGAAAAAGGAGAGCTCTTCCTACGTGCAACTGAGTAGTTCAGACATCAGTTTGTCTTAGCAAATGGCCAAAAATAAATCAGTCGTATTCTGTACTATCTAAAGAGACAAATCATTCCAATCAAAGTGGTCATTTACCAGACTACAAGCATTTGAATAGCTTCTATTTTTTTTTCTTTCCTTACACTAACTAAAAAAGATTTTATTCTTTTAATCTTCATTCATTATGTGATAGAATTCTATGGAACACTAGAATAAATAATAACTTATTCCTTACACTGTTTAATGAAACCAGAATACTGTCCATTGGTTTTAGAAGCCTCCTAATGAAAGGAAAAACTTAGGGTGAAAAGAAAACAACAACAAAAACCCAACATAAAGTGTTTTCTTAAGAAAAAAAAAAAAAAAGAGCAAAATATAGAATAGATAGGAATGTTTCAAAAAAGTGACATTTAATGATATTCTACAGCAGTTTTAAGAAATCCTCCATACACATTCAACTGTGCTTTTTTTTAAAGTTCGTTTTCATTTAACACATAAATAAAAGAAACAATGAAAAGATTTTTTTGTAAAGCAAACTATTCTTAAGAATTTTCATTCATGAAAATCACAATGCATCAATGCTTATGTTAGCATTTAAGTTACATTAAAATAGTGTGAGATTTTCATTATAAATTTACACAACCGTAAGGTCATTATGAAAGAGATCATACTTTCCTACTGTAAACAAGTCTATGTATATCCTAACTATTGCACTGACTTGTAATCTTTGATTATGTTTTGATTGATTACAATACATAAAATTTGCTTATAAACAACTGTTTTTTTGTATGTTTGGTTTCCTTTTTTTTTTGCAGTTTTGTAATACACTTATTTGCATCTTGATTCTATTTGCAACAGCTTAAAGAATAACTACGATTATATCATATCAAGGGTAAACAGATAATAGAGACTCAATACTTTTTCAGAGATAGACAATTAACTTGAAAGTTTAAAGAATGCTTCTGCTCACAGTTAAGGTCACTGGTTAATTTATGTTCCTTTGTGGAAACCAGGCATACCTTTATCTGTAAAGGAAGTTATTTTAGGGTGAATAACAGACAAAACTACAAAGATATTTAGTAATCACCTTTAGCCTTTTCTGATGGTTATTCATGACAAAAAGTGTTCTAATTCTTAATTAAATGATAGTAAGATCACAATGGGATGCCAATCTTCTTATTAATGCTCTAAGGATCATCACAAATGCACTTCAACTCTTGGTTCCAAGCATTTACAAATATTTTCTGAAGCAGAAGCAATTATATTCCTCTTATCTTTTTTTCCTGTCCATTTTTAATAACTCCCTTAATACTTCTGAAGACAATGATAAAGGTTGGTTCACTTAAATGGGTAGTGGATTTTACCCAGAAAGTAAAAAATAAACACTCACTTAAAATTTCACATATTAACCAGAATAACTGCTGTCTGATCCCAATCTTCAATACGAAAGTATGCTTTTGATACAACACCATGGATACAATGAACTCCAAGCTATTAACCAATACAATATTTGGAAAATGTATCCTTAAAACTAAAGGCAAAACCAATTCAAGCAACTGAAACCACAAGCATTAACAGGAAGAAGTTTAAAGACATTGTAATAATGTGAAAACTTAATGGGCCATGTTCCCTGGAAATATCAGTCTAGAGTTGTTTTTACAGAAGAGAGGTGGGCCCATTTCTTTGTATTTCATGACCTCTACTGAAGCCTGGTAACAAGGACAAAGAAGTGAAAAATATACGTCTCCAATATTAGGCAGACAACAATAAGAAGGAGATCTTAAACTGTGTACAAGTAACAGCCATTTCCCCCTTGGGCTTCCACCGTACAAAAACTTATCTTAATATACACTGGTAGTTTCAATAACTTCAGTATGTTTACAAATGTCATCCAAACCGGAGATTGAACTTTGCCTATGCCAGGAGAGGTTTCAGCTTATACCTGTATATTTAAACCATTCAATCTTTCGAACAGTAGCACTGTTACAGCAGGCTTTTGCCCATCTAGCACATACACTGGAGATCCATGCTTGGTAGGGGCTCCTCTGGCTGCCATAAATTATATCAGTAAAATCCAGACATGCACATGCAACTTTGTCAGCAGTATCAGCTGAAAAATAGAAAGTGAATCCCTGCTAAATCAGTTAAGCTTGAAAATTATAAGTACACTTGGACTACTGCTTGCTAAGTATTACATGAGTATTTACAAATATATATGCTCCCAGAGGAAAATAAATAAAAAATCCATTTTATTTTAGAATGCAACATGAAAACTAATGAATCAGCTGAATAATTCTGGCATGTTAACAAGCCTACCTCTGATAATGAAGTAACTAATAGTTCAAAAACAGACAACCAAGGAAATAAAGAGCTAGCAGCAGGAGGCGTCTACAGTGGAAGCAGCATTAGTTTCAGTGATAATCCAGACTTTCCATCCCCACAATATATCCTAAGCCCTTTATCTGATTATAGAACTCGGAAAGATAAGAAAATTGAGGAGTTCTTCAAACAGCAAGGTAAAATCCCTATATAAGTAACTGGCAAATCCACCCAATGTTGAACTGACATATACACATGGGACAGATTTTAAATTTACCTCCATATCTTTACTTTAAAAAAGTAAACAAGCATCAGCCTGCACTGGCCTCTTCCCCCAGCTTTCCTCCCCCTGATGTGGAATTCTATCTGAGATAGTACCTGAGAATATCTGAGCTATCTGAGAATGAAAAATCATTCTGCCTGAACAACTAATTTCCTCTCTCTTCCAAAAAAACCTGCCAATCTACTTATATTCTGTTGGTTCTTGAGAGGTTATCAAATGGATATTCTAATTGGTCCAAAAAAAATACTCTCTATATCAAGCAAATTTAAATAATCCAAATTATGATGACCCAAAGTCAATATATTTACAAGTATTCCACAATCTACTTTTTAAAATAAAATACATTATTATAACACCTAAAGCAAAAATCTTCAGCCTGGAGATTTTCATAATGTGTAATTGGCCATCACTGATTGGATCTGGAATATCTTAAAAGATGGTTTCTTATGTGTCTAAGGGTGAAATTAGGGAAAGAAAAAAAAAAGCAACAAAACAGTCACTTGTATAAAGAAAGAAAAATGTTCTCCATTTATTCCATTGACAATTTTTAATACTTCAGTGCCCCTCAACAGGCAATTTATAACTGGTTTGGATGTTAGGACTGTGTCCAAAATGTTCAGAGGTGGTAAAAAAAAAAAATGAAGCAAAAAGAAAAGAGCACACACAAAAACTAAAACCCAAGCCCTGAACTTAATAATACTCATGGTTTTCATTTAGTGATTTAAATAGTTTGGCTTCTAAATTCTCCGAAGATATACTTGTTACTAAACATGTTCCATTTCTTCATCATTTGCCTATGTGCTAATGATTTCTTTATAGTCCTACCAAATTCTCCACAGAAATAAGAGTGCTTTGCTTTCACACACTGTAAGTGTGTGATTAGAATTACTTGGCTGTTGGATGAATTGACAACCTAGTTTCTGAACAGATTATGAATACATAAGTGTCCCCATGAAACATGGTAGAACTCACACAGTATGAGAAATGTTTGATGAGACAGAATACCTACACACCAACAAGCAAATATAGAGAGATAGCAATTTCTAGCCTAGTGTTTGAATCTTAATACATGTGAAATTTGATCCAGAGCCCAATGCAATTCGAAGAATATGGATAACTTTGCATGGACTCTAATCAGGCAATTTCTTCTTCCTTGTCTTTTTTGGATTTGTAAGTTTTTGCTCATGATCTCAGGGAAGCAAGAAGTTTTTTCAATGGATGAAACAAGACGATGTAGCTATTGTGAACCATGACTGTTGCTATACAGTTTTAGATGGAGAGAAAACTAGGGCATGTTCTGTGAATCCTAACACTGTGTCACAATGTGGTAATGAAACAGCACAGTAAGACTCTGACGCTGTGAATAAAGAAGGGAAGACTGTTCTCACACTGAGGTGAGCATGGAGTCTTTTTTCCAAAATCCAGTTTGCTTCATAATGAATACTCATTTCTCATTATATCTCATTATCACCTAAGGCCTTGACCAAAGCCAGACAAAAATGTGATATTAGTAATGGGAATCCTTTCAGGTGTTGAATGCTCATCAGTGAGGCACAAAAAAATCACCCCTTAGTCAGTCTAAGGAAAATAAGAAATGTGCATTTTGCCACAAGACTTGCAGCAATGGTTCAGATCCCACAAATGAAGAAGCACTGCGATGAAGCCGTGTTTTCTGACACCTTATTTTTCAGTGCATATTATGCCAGCTTTCCCAATTCCTAGATTAAAATGGCCATTTACAGTCAGTGTCATTTTGCCTGAAACCAACTACAAGGGTAGGCTGCTAAATAGCCTATACTTTCCAGAAACAATTTAACAAATAAAGTAGATTCATATAGATAGGCCTAATGTTGATTTTTTTAACACAAAATACCCCATATTAGTCTCACACTGCATCCAAAATTGAAGTAATTACCTGTGATTTTCAAAAAGAATGTTTTTAAATAATAACAAAAAGTAAATGCATTGTGCACAGCTTTAGATATATCAATTTTAAACTTTATGTAAATTGCATTACTTTCATATGCTCGGATATAACTTGTTAGTATAATGAATTAATCCGTACAATCTCTTTGTAAGAGATAAGAATACTCCATAATTCTTGAGCCACCTGATCTGAAATATGCATAAATACATACTTAAGCTAGAGCAGTTTCCCAGTCAATTGCTTTTCACTAAGATTTTATGTGTAGCAAAGTTCCTTTATGTTTAACACATAAAATAAAATGGTAGTCTCAAACTAGACTTTATCAACTTCTCATTCCAATTGTATGTGAGAAGATTCAACAGTGAATAACTGTTCATATTAGGAACAATTTAAATAACTGAATGAACTCATGTATACAGGCACCTGTAATTCAGTTTTTTCAAAACTATTTCTTTAACTTTTTTAAAATAATCACATATTCTGGAATACAAGTATTTCTACTTCTTATTCAATATATGTGGAAAAAAATTTCCTTTCAGAATGTTTCCATTGACAACCTCTGCAAGAAGAACTGAATATGCAAATGGCTTGTTTTCAGTGTGAACTGGTTGACTGTACAAGCAAATTCCTACTTTCTCATGGTAAATATATTACTTAGTCAAGAAAACCAGTCTGGTACACATACAAAGTTTTCACATTACATATTTCAGAACTGAGCAAAATAAAATTAGGTTACTGAATATAGGTAGGTAATAATGTTGAAATCCTTACCATTATCAGTGGATATTTAGTCAATAGAGCAGTTCAGCTTACTAGACATGTAGTATTAGGTAAATTGAACTTCTCATTGCACTGTATTGACAAGAGTAGATTTGCTTCGCTTATCTCACACAGGTATCCTATGTCTTCTGTGACATAAGGAACTCGGCCCATCCTCCCTTTTGTTTTACAGAAGGGTGTATGTCTTAGAGGTTTTATCTCACATGTACCAGCCTCTTATTCCAATCACAGTATTTCAAATGTTCAGGTATCTCAAATAGCAAGAAATGCCATATGGGCAATTAAAAGAAATGCTGGAATGCTAGATCTCCATCAACTATAATGGGAGGTTGGACACCTGTTGACATGTAGGCACCAGAATTTAAATACCCTACTACAGATGTTTTAAATTGAAAGAAAATCACTCTTGTTTTCTGATAGCCATTGAACTGAACTGACTTCTCACTCTTTTCTATCAGTTGATAACTTGGATTTGAACAGAAGCTCCATGAACATTAATCATCTTCTAACAACTTTAGACATCATGTTTCATTTCGTTTTACAAGCATTAAAGGATCTGTTTCAGGAGTAGAAAAATATACAGAACCGCATGGCATCTAAAAACATAGAAACACAAAGAAAAAAGAAGAAAAAAAACACAAAAAAAATACAATGTCACTTTAAATGTGAAACCATCAATAGGAATGTAATTCAATGTAATTTGAAAAAATTGAGGCTCATCTTCCTGAGAGATTTTTTTAACTGGATGTTAGGACTGTGAAATAAGGCAAGGATATAAAAGAAATGCATGCCTTGAAATAATGCAAATAGAGTGCTGAGTTTTTTTTTGGTGGAAAGAGAGAAGGGATGTATTTGTTACAAATATTCTTCCATGCTATTTGGTAAACTAAAAAGCACTGGTATTCTCTTTTTTCTTTAAATCTGCAGCACTGCATGCTGAATGTGACCTACATCACTCTCCATATACTACATCAAATAATCCATCATTTAACAAATCAGTGAAGCACCTCTAGTAAATGAAAGGAACCTATAGCTTTAATCTCACTTCGATTAACTTCATTCTTCTCAGAAAGCAGACCTCAATTTATATCAATTTGCAGTAATCTTTACAAGAAAATGCTACTTCACTTACACATGCTGTTTGACAGCAAAATGAATTTCTCAGGCATTTGGATACTCTATGATAGTTCCAATAAAAATTGCCCCTAGTAACAATGTGGAAGCTGAACACTTTCTGTCTGCTTAAATGATTTCTTTGGTTAGACAGATGATGAGGTTTAATGATGTATGTTGTGAATTCTCTCCACTAACATACAAGTAACACTTTGATCAGTGAAAAGACCTCAAGGACATTTGGTACAGCCCTTTTAAACTTTCCTTCACATTTCTATAGATAGGAGTTTTGTTGTTGTATTAGGATATACAATTATATATCTCTGTAAGTGACCAAATTAATTAAATATGTTCTGAAGGACAGTAAACCAGCATATTATTTTTGCCAATGGGGAAACCAAGGAAAAAGAATCTATCAAAATAATGTTTTGTAAGTGGGGCAATCTGAACATAATTATTTAATTACCTAATTAGGAACTATACTTAATTTAGGTGGCCCAATTCTGTTGAGTATCTGTACTTCTTAATTTTACTGATTATTTCTCAGGAATCTTGTATCTGAGTGCAGTTTTTCAGGGTCTAAAGATTTGGCCTTTAAAGACAGTCAGTTAGTTACCTCATTTATTTGCTTAACTATAGTGAGACTTGGAAGACAATGCAGAAACAGAGGCTTCAGGATAATTTGTACATCCACTTAATTTTGCAGAGGTAGGTGTAAATCCACAAGATTGCCCATGCCTGAATGAGATGCTGAGAACTCTTCTAAAATTGTTCCCTAATCTCATAAATCACCTCAAGCCCTAGAGAAGCCAATATCTTAGCCAGAATAACATGCCTACAACTAAATTTCGATACACCAAAAGACATCTGGTGATCAAGTCCCAGCAGATCAGCCAGTTCATTTATTTTTCACCTCTGATGTTTTTACACTCAAATAAATCTATATAAAACATTCACGGTGGAAAAGATTTGGCAGCAGGAACAAAGCATGTGTGAACTTGTTAGTTAGCAAATACACAATAACCAAGGGGTCTGTGGAAGGGACAGTTAAAACATAAGTAAGATCGCTACTTTCAAATTCCCACACTAACATGAAGGGAGACCTGGACTGTAAGTACTTTAGCCTTCAACTGCAAGACGTGCCTCTGCCTCTTCTCTGCAGCCTTCCCTATTTGAATAACAGATTTTTTTCTTGTTACCAAGTGGAACACTTACAGCAGAAAGGACCAGGACAAGCTTACTCCAAAATAATCTGTCTGAAGACTGAGAAATTCCCCGCAGCCTAGGAGATGGGGGTTCTCAATGTTGCTTCTAATCCAGCAGCATAAGGCTACAAAACGTATGTTTGACCATCAACGTGGAACTAAAGTAAGTACAGGGCTCCAACATCATATGCAGGTGAAGAAATGGGTTTTTATTTTAAAATTTTCAGTGCTAACTACTCGACTGTTATAAAAAAAACAGACATCAAAGTTCCCAACCATAAGCAGAAGAACTGGACATCTCACTCCCATTCATATTTATGCAGATTTGGAGTTGACTTAAACTCCAGATTAAACTTAGGTACTATGTCTAGACTTCTATCCATTTGCTCATACTCCATTAGGAATATGTGGCAAGGTTTTGGTAGCAGGGGGACTGACGAGCTGGTCTCAGTGAGCAGAATCCAGCAGCTGCTCACTGCTGTCAGGTAAGAGCCTGTTTCAGCTGCTCCAAACAGGACTCACCACTGGGCAGAGCTGAGCTGTGAACAACACTGGTTGTGTCTCTGGAAGAGGAGATTTAAGAAAGGGAAAAAAAAACCTGCTGCGCAACAACAGGAGCAAGAAGAATGAAAAAAAAAACATAGAGAGAAACAGCCTTGCAGCCACCAAGGTCAGTTGCTCTAGGCACAGAGCAGAAGCTCCCTGCAACCCAGGAGGAGTAGGCTGTCCCACTGCAGCCTCCAGATCTCCACGTGCAGCCATGGAGGAGCCCAAGGTGCAGCAGTGGATAAGGCCTGGAGGAGGTACAGCCCATGGAGAGCCCTGCAGGAGCAGGGCCCAGGCCAGAGCTGCAGACTGTGTGGAGCAGCTTGTGGTGGGGCAGGAGGGCTGGGGGAGCTGCTGCTCATGGGGACAGTGCTGGAGTAGTGCACTCCTGAAGGATGGGCCCCGTGGTATGGAGCTGTGCTGGAGCAGTGCTTGAAGAGCTGCAGCATGTGGGAAGCCCATGTAGGATCAGTTCAGGAAAGATGGCATCCAACTGGAATAGAGGGAGAGAGTGATCACAAAGGAGCAGCTGAGACAAAGCTTTATGGACTGACTGCCACCTCCGCTCCCCTTTCCTCCCTCGTGGGGAGGAGGTGGGAAGGTGGATGAAGATGCTTTTAATTTGCTTTTTGCTTTTAGTTTCTTACTGTTTTAGACTGTTAGTAATAGGCAATAAATTAATCTCCCTATGCTGATTCTGTTCTGCCTGTGACAGTAATTGGCAAGTGATTTCCCAGTCCTTATCTCAATCCTTGAGCTCTTTTACATTGTATTTTCTCCCAGTGTTACTTTGAAGAGGGGGAGTGAGAGCATGAGGGGGTGGAGTTTAGCTAGCCATCAGTGTGGAACCAACCCCCCCCCC